>NC_042298.1:11927130-12129686 GCF_901000725.2 Takifugu rubripes | reverse complement strand
CTTCAGTAACATCTGCTCTTCTGGAGATTTGTGTTGATCCATAGGAAAATGTGAGCAGACATGTGGGAACTGCTCAGAGCCCGAAATTGAAGGTAAAAGTTGATTTTTACATTCTACTTCCTGTATTTCAAATTGGCAATAAATATGCTAATTATTTTAATTTTATGATTTCAGTGAAAATTAAAGATTGCCATATAAGCTCCACAGTTTTATACACACTCGGTGCTGCTGTGTCCGTTGGTCTCATCGTCCTTTTTATTTATCTGAGGACTGAGCAGAAGAAAAACCTTTGTGGCTGTTGCACTGGTAAGAAACACGTCTCTTAAATGTCTTAAAGTTACTTGAGAAGCATTTTGGGCAAATTTACTTCACTTGTGTACTTTTCTTTCACCAAACAGCTCGTTTTACTCTGCTGTTTTTATTTCTCTTATTTTTAAAACAGCTGCCGTACTCAGTTGCACAACAGGCGCGAGTGACGAGGACACTCAGCCGGTGAGGATCAGAACAATCAAAAGCGTTATAGACGTGTAAATACTGATTTTTGATTAACATGGAGATTTTTCCCTGTGTCTGCTCAGACAGAAGAGGAGATGTGTTATTCTGCTCCAGTCTTCACCAGGAGCAAAGCTCAACCAGACAGAGGTCGTCTCAAAGACAAAGAAACAGTCTACTCTGAAGTGAGGACCCCCGTGAGAGGAAATTAATGCAAATGTAGGAAACACATTGTTTATTAAGACAATTCAAATGAAATTACACACAGTACAAATATGGCGACGTTATCGCTCAGCTTTTCAGAGTTTTAAGAGCTGCTTTGTATCCATAGAAGGACCGATTTAAAATTTAAAATTGGTCCGGTCAGGTTTGATCAGTTCTGCTCCTCTCAACCTGAAATTGTTTCTTAATATTGTTCATTGTATTATTGTGATTATTGTAGATTTTTCTTTTTAGCAGTTTTGGTGTTTTATTTCTATATTGTCTTTTTTGTAGGTTTGTTAAACTGTTCTGAAACTTGCTCAAATAAATGCTGGTGTGTCCCAGCAAAAGCATTTATGTTATTATAAACCAGAATTAACTAAAAGTTTGCTTTAGTGTGTTTAATAAACGGCTAAAACGTACCTTTTATGTTTTGTTCCAGATTTTTCCCAATAATTTAGTTCATTTGTAAGGCAGCCGTTAATAAGTTACTATGTATATAAGTAAAATAGACATTTGGTTGACAATGAACAGATGCATCCGATAAACACGGAAATTGAAACCTATGAAACTGTCTAAACCACATAATTGTCTGTCAAACCATTGGCCTAGAATATAAATTAAGTGAAAAAATGTTCAACTATTCTTTATATCCACTGGAGGTCTGGACATCCGCAGACATTGGTCTAGTATTAAAGCACCGTGTGGCTAGCTTTATAAGAATCTTTTATGTGAGCTGATTAGATCAAAAAATTATAATAATTAATAATTATAATGCAATCCTAGTTTATCATTTGTTTAATAATTCTGCACATCAGGATGTCACCAGACTTTGATGGACTGCCTATTAGATTGAGCCACATCAAACAGACCTACTGGTTCCAGTTCAGGTTCAAAAACCTGCTGCAAGTTTAAGCACAAATGCGTAATTGTTGGTGCTGCAGTACAATTTGAATATGTACTGTAGCGTGATGTCTCCCCCTCGTGGTAGATGAAGTCATTACACCACTTGTTTTTCCATTTCGCTTAAACAGACTTGTATATTATTGTTCTTTGAATTTTAAATCTAAATATTTTTGTGCTGAACGTGTCTATTGTCTTTCTAACCCCCCTCTATTGCACCTCTTCCTCTCTCTACCAGTTGGGTTAAAGGAAACAGGGTCATTTCATGGTTTCTGCCTCACCACACTTGCCTCAAGGAGAGAGTTTGTTCATTCTTAATATTATTCTATATTAAATACATGTAATTATTAGTAAATTAGTTTAAATTAAATTGGTTTGAAGTGTAGGTGATCTTATTGGATGTGCTAAAACACAAACCAAAATCTCTTCTAAACATAATTTTGGGTTACTGCTGTAAATTTCTGGTTGGCGAGTCAGGGAGCTAAAATTCAATGAATTCCCTTCACCATCAAAACTAAATACTCTCAGATTTAAGAAAAGGGAAATGTCATCACAGTGCTTTTACTTTAAAAATAAAAACTCTGCTTCAGTTTCAGAGGTTGGAAAACGAGCTGATATCACTTCCCTGTGCTCTTACTGAGAACCAAGCACACTGTGATGAAACTGTTTCCTTCATCTGATCATTTGAGCAGCACCTTTAACCCGTGAGACGCGACAGGCGCACTAAGTAGAAAATGCTGATTCTATTTTATATCCTCCTCTTTCCTGTCAGATTTGGGGGTAAGTAACACAGGAAACTACATTTTTTTTACTAATTAGGTCCAAGAATCTGCTCTTTGCTCTGTCCTTTTGGAGAGATCAAACACATTTTCCTATGTTGGGTGTATTATTTGCCTTTACAGGATGCACAATAACAACATTGAGACCAAGAATGTAACTGTTGGAGAGACTGTGAGACTGAAGTGTCCCCGCAAGACGTCAGCACTCCTCTCATGGATCAGAGTTATTCCTGGAACCTTACCTGAACTCCTCGGAAATAATCTCATCATACAAAAGATTCTCACTTCCAAACCAAAATGGAATCAGGATCATTGATTTGGTTATTAAAAACCCACGTGTGGATGATACTGGAGTTTATTTCTGCATGACGGAGAGAAAAGTGCATTTTTGAAAAGAGTAGACCTAACAGTAGTAGGTGAATATCTGCTGGTTTGGACATAGTTCATCTTTGGAAACTCACAGTTCATTTATCAGAATTCATTGTGCCTAATTTTGTCTCAGAATCCGAAGTTGATGGTGTCCCCACGGCTCATCCCTATGATCCGACCCCTTGGAGAACGCTCTGTGCTCCTCCAGTGTCCCGTCCTCTCTGACTCCGAGAACCCAACGTCTCTGGATGACCTCAACAGCCGCTGCTGTGGCTCCAGATCTGTTGGGCCATTTTTCAGTTTTCATTGCAAGAAACAACGTGGAAGTGGATGAAAACAACTTAAACAGATCCAGAAACAGCGTCTTCAGTAACATCTGCTCTTCTGGAGATTTGTGTTGTTCCGTAGGAAAATGTGAGCAGACATGGGGGAACTGCTCAGAGCCCGAAATTGAAGGTAAAAGTTGATTTTTACATTCTACTTCCTGTATTTCAAATTGGCAATAAATATGCTAATTATTTTAATTTTATGATTTCAGTGAAAATTAAAGATGGCCATATAAGCTCCACAGTTTTATACACACTCGGTGCTGCTGTGTCCGTTGGTCTCATCGTCCTTTTTATTTATCTGAGGACTAAGCAGAAGAATAACCTTTGTGGCTGTTTTGCACTCTGGTAAGAAACACGTCTCTTAAATGTCTTAAAGTTACTTGAGAAGCATTTTGGGCAAATTTACTTCACTTGTGTACTTTTCTTGCACCAAACAGCTCGTTTTACTCTGCAAAGGAACTGCTTGTAAAAGTCAGTGTTGATCCTGCAATCAACAGGTTAAAGACATGATAACAGCCATACATAATGTTTAATAATGATGATTGTCCATGTTTTCTCCCAGACCAGTGAGGAGCAGGATTTGGTTTCGCCATTCCAAACATTGCTCTCGAAGAAAATCAGTGAGAAATGATGATACAGAGAAGGAAGAAAGAAGCATCTACTCTGATGTCAGGGAATACTCTGGAGGGGCTTGATTAAGGCTGACTTCTACATTATACTTCATTTACCATATTTTTGGTCATTTCCTTCATTAACAAATGAAATTGTGTGCAAAGAGATGCTGTGTTTTACGTATTTAACTCACTGTAACTAAATGCCACGCCTCTCTGGGGGCAGCAGGGGAAAGTTGACTGTACCTAAAGGCAAAATTGGTGGCTGATGTTATTGTGACGTTGTGGCCAGGACGAGGAACGACTCAGACTGAGCAGATGGTTTTAAAAACGTCTTTATTCCGCATCCACCAGACAATACTAAATGGCGCTTCGAACAGTGCATCTAATGAAGGGACTAACCACGCCCATCACCCCATGCATCACCTGGGTGTGAGATACACCCCTATGTGTCCCGCCACAATGTAACTCAGTTTAACGCCTGCTTTAGCTGATACCTTGAAGTATCCACTGATAACTCACACATCATCAGCACATGGTGAATATTTAAATGGGGGATTGGTGACAAATGGACCACCCCAACGTTTCCCTAAAATGGTGTTGTTGTTGATTCAGTTCATTCACACACAAAAAAAACCTGTTTAAGAGTTGCTTTACGACCACTTTAATGATTTTTGGGGGACCAAATTAACTACAATAATCGTCATTTTTGGGGGGTTTGGGTTTTTTTGGCATACCATCTCATAACAAAAATAAATGACAATAAAATGAGAATTCTATGTGAAAACGGATCCAATGAGTTTGGTATATATATATTTTATTTATTTATTTTGCAGTAAACCAGTACTTAGTTCCCCTCAGACTGAAACTTAGATTCTCGCATCATTTCCTGATGTGTGCACATTTGCCATTCTGCTAATTCTGCCCACATATATAACCACATGTCTACAATCGTTGCAGTTTTTTCAGAGTCACCACTCCCACATTAGGTCCACAGCAAAGACGCATCCATTTTGTCATCCTGGGTGAAATACCTCTTGAATGATTTTCTTATTTCTTTCTATTTCTATATAAGTCTTTTCAGCCTCTGACACCAGAGTAAATGCACTCTGGGGGTAACTCCCCCTTTGCTGCATGCCTTTTCTTTCTTGAGGGGAAATTCAGCGTTACATAGCTCTCTTCTCTCAACTCGCATCCTGAAAATAATCAACACACGTAAATCTCCAATGATGACGTGTAAATCTGAGGCGGTGTCCAAAATCAACCCCTATACCCTCTATAGTGAGGAACTCAATGTATCCACTGTGACACAGCACCAGTGCGTGTTTGATATTTGTTCATTTGTAGGGAGAAAATAAAATTACTCAACACTGATGTCGCTGTGGTACATAGACATTAAGTGTCTGCAACTTTGGCTGCAACAAATATAGTGATGCATTTGGGCATTTGTGGTGAAAGCTATGCATTACTTGTTTCATTGTTGCAGGATATATCATGACTGACCTCCAACTGTAGCCTTGAGTAACACATTTGTTATACACAAGCATATACATTTGACAAAAGTTGAATCATCATCACTCAACCATGTAAACAAAATTTACTTTTGGGGGTTTTTTTAAGTTATTTGCTGGGCCTTGGGCCCCCCAGTGGTCACAGAGGTCCTAAGCAGGAGGAGGAGAGGGAAGCGAGCATGCACGCAAAGGCATCACTAAAGATGCAAAGTGGAACAGAGGGTAAGTCCACAGTGGTTGGTGACACTGTGATTTTCTTTCAGAACCTGTTTATAAGCATGAGTTTGTCTTGAAAGGTAAAATAAAACAGATTTGCTTCCTAGGAACAATTTTAGAGTCGTTCCTTTTGTTGTCAAATGAACACACATGTATCTCCAGGATTTTAATCACAGACCAAGGAAAAACTGCATCTTTGCCTAGTTAACGCTCCCTACCCTTTCATCCAATATATGCTGCCACAAGTCGTCATTCGCTAAGGAATTTCCTTCTGTTTCCTACAAAGATGAAACCCAATTTTATATAAAACAGACCTGTCTTCTGTTTCACCATCCGCTCCATCTCTACCATCACTCACCTCACTCACTCTCTGTCTGGAGGACATAAAGGCATGAATGAGCCAGAACTTTCTCCTGAATAACTTGTTCATGCCTTCATCTCTTCCAGGCTGGACTAATGCGACTCACTCCTGATAGGAACCAAAATCTCCTGAAAACTTGAGTCTATTCAGAACAGAGCTGCAAGACTCCACCAGTGCATCCACACTAACGCTCCCGACCTCAAAGAGCTGCTCATTCTGAACAACACAACACGCTCCCTCGGCTCAAAATCCTCACCATGAGGGACCCGGGGCCTCTTTGCAGGTCCCCACAGACACAATTTATTAAAAACAACTTTTAAAGACTTTTCCCCCCCATACATATGTGACTGCCTTTCATGCATTTATGTTTTATGATGGATTGTTTGGCACTTTTTGATTTTTATTTATTTCTTTTATTATTTATGTATTTATCTATTATTATTAGTACTACTACTACTAATAATAATAATAATAATGTTATTGTTATTATTAACTCCATGACATACTTTGATAAAGAGTCAGCCTGGTTAATATATAGGGTATGATTCATTTCACATTATCCACACATATATTTACCTCCAGATGATCCTCAGCTGAGCTGTGGGGGTCACCAGTCGTGAGGACTGCTGGTTTTCCTATTAAAGAAAGCATCAGTGCTAAAAAAGCTTTATTCAAAAAATCAAATAAATGTTGATTTTGAATGACAATTCAGTGAAAACGATGGACCTACGCTTACTGCAGATGATTAAAGCAGCCAGCAGCAGCACGCAGCAGACGGACAGTATTCCGATCACAACAACGAATTGGACCCGTGCATCTGCTGGAAATGGAAACCATCACTCATTTCACGTGTGTTTTCTATAAAATCATTATAAGGAACCAAGAATAAGAACTGAAACAACAGCGAATGTAACCTAACAGTTCCATACACACAGTAACACAATATATTTATATATAATTGTGCCACAAATGATAATAGCACAGTTTGTTCAGTCAATTCAAAAAATGTTTCCAACTTTAACCCAATACCAGCAAATCCAGCATCATTCCTGCCACCCAACCCATATTACTCCTTTACATGTTAAATAAAATTGATGAAGATGGGAGATCTTTTTTGTTGTTGTTTTTTTAGGTCTGCAGCACTAATTACCTCGAATAAACTGAAAACACGTTCACAATAGCGCAGTAGAGCTTTGAGATGCTTCGGATGTTTTTACCAAGTAAATTATTGCATAATCACCACACTCCTGCTTATCTGAGAACCGCCTTGCAAAAGTCCAAAGAGAACAAAAGAAGGACAACACTGCAAATTATCCAGCCAACCTCATCAAAACTATACAAGAAAAATTGGTTAATTGTCAGTAAATATATTAATACAGGTAATATTAAATATGTTTCCTTTACTTGGCAGCTGCGTGGTTCCTCCACCAAAAAGGATCTGCCCACACATGTCCACTACGCAGTAGTAGTACGTTCCTTTATCAGAGACGTTGACCGTTTTGGACAAAGTATAGAAACAGCTTCTTTCCTCCCCTTCACAGCTGCTGTGGCTGGGTGTGTAAATGATACTGGGGTGGGATTCTCCTGACCCCAGTCTGATCCAGTACACATTGTCTTCAGCTGGACACGTGTGCCGTTTTTTTTCCTTCTTGGAGTGGAGCGAGCACTGGAGAGTCACCGACCCACCCGGGTGGACTGATTTGCTTTGTTTCACCTGTAGCGAGTTCTGACCTTTGTGGTCTGGGTGAAGTGGATGGAAAAGAGAAAGCATGTTATTCTCAACTCACCAGAAAAAAGACTCAGGTGTGGTCTTACGTTACCGTTCACAATCAAAACTGTTCCGTTGGTAAATGACATTTCGTACGCTGTTCCTGCTTGACACAAGTATGTCGCTTCATCTTCTTTGGAAGCGTTTCTGATCTTAAAAAGATGCAGAGAATTCTCTGTGGTTGCTGTAAATCTTGGTGTGTTAAACTGTCCTCGGAGCGACACTTTGCTGTAGCCACTTGCAAATGTCTGAGCTAAGTAACCGAACTTTATTTTGTGTAAGAAAAACCCAGTTACATCAGAAGAACCTGGACATGTCAAGGTGACATTATCGCCCTGGTTAACCACACGCACAGGGATCTTGTGAGGAACGTCTTCATTTTGAGCTGGAGGCAATGAAAAAACACAGAAGAAACAAAGCAAATTAGTATCTACCTGTTTCGATCTTTTAACTGGAATTATATTGGTTGCAGTCATTTCAACATAAAAAAGGGCACTTACATAACCTACTGAGGAGAATCAGAGCAGCCAGACCTCCAATCATGTGATGCAGCATCTTTCTCTTGCACAATTGGTGTGGTAGCTCACTAACAGTCCTCTCGATATGGGAACGCTTACAGTGTAACTATTCTGATTGGCTGAAAAGCAGGAAATGTGTTTTTTGTAAATATGCCCATCACATTTTCAGACTACAGACTCTTTAATTCGTCTTTGCTGATGCGGTTGAGGGTAAACCATAACGCACAAGCATTCAATATAAAATCAATATAAAATCTGAGCATGAGAAGCATTTTATGTGATCTTTGTTATTGTGGTTTAGTCCTTGTTACTACTTTTAAAATTCATAATCCAACATGCGGAACCTAAAAGTTGATGGAGGGCAGAGGCAGAATCAAGTCAACAAAGCATGCAATCTAGCAGGTATTTAAAAGGTGTAATGTCGCCCTGCTGGTGATTTGCTGTGCATGCACTGAGAAAATACAATTCCAAAGAATCAAAATCAAAACTTCCTTTGGTGTCCATTTGAGGTTTAAGTTTTCGGCCCTAAAGTAGAGCCGCAACTCGAAACATGAAGAGCAGTTCACAAGGTTTATATACAGTTTCATCAAAAAGCAAAGGCTTAGTCCAATTTGTTAAAAACACAGAAAAAGGGTGCAACATTAATGACTGGAAATGACTGTCTGATGCTGATCATGAACGAGACACTGTGGGAAATATCGGGAGGGGAATGAGTCCCTCAATGACACTAATTTTAAATTTTAAGGTCTTTTTTGCACAATCTGGGGCTCATCGTTAAAAACATTAACTTGATGACATAATTCATATTCACTCACAGAAATAAGTGTTTAAATCCTCAGAGAGAGAATAAGTCCTTTGGTATATTGCACACCCTTAACATGACCCATAAGTGAATTTTTAAACAAAGTATCTTCACAACATTTTAAGTCAAACTGTCACCTTTATTTTGGAATCTTCACACGTAAAAGCACATCACATCACCAGCATCACTATATAACTGCTCTGGCTCTTCTGCTTCTTGTGACATCCTTTGATGTCAGGAAATGAAAGAAGAACCCAAATACCTCTCACACTCGATGCTCAGAAATAAACCCATGGGCTCAAATCCAAATTAATTTGACAATAAAAAAAAGTCTGTCAGAGACTGGGTTGAGGAACAGAGGGGTCTTGGTTCAAGGCCCGGTGCCTACAAAACAAGTGTTCTGGTAGTAGGGCCAGGTGTCAGGACACATTTGGAGTGTAGCCGGGGTACCCTTGAGCAAGGTAATGCACCTCCAAATGCTGCAATGAGCTGGCAACTCATTCAAGCAAGTAGCGATAGGCCCCCTGTGAAGAAAAGGAAGGAATGAAATGAAATCAGATATTTCATTTGTCAGTTTGTGGTTGTTTAGGATGAAACATGCACATCAGCCCAGATAAGATATTCAAAGGTTATTTTCAAATAACCTTTTACTGTCTTTTAGCAAAAAACCTACCACAAATAAATAAAATAACTACAGCCAAAATACTTGATAATTAAATTAAACACATTATACTGCATTGCATCTTTTCTCCACCTTGAGGTGGTGGCCCAACCATGTGTGCATGCGTGCATGTGTGTGTGTGTGTGTGTGTGTGTGTGTGGTGTGTTGGGGGACGTTAGACCAGGACTATCATTTTGAGTCACATGTGCTATAGCTGAGAAGAAAGACTAGATTTTTTGTAGAAGTGGGGAAGTAATATTCATTTATCCTCACAATAAGATGTGCCTGGCCTTTTGATTCTTTACTTGTGCTTGTTGGTTATTTTTGACACATTTCCTACTGAAATGGAAGTTACTATATTAAATTTGTCATTTAGAAAATCTAAAGTTCATCTATCACTTCAGCTGCACTGAACTATATTTGATGATCTCATGACCTAGCAAGCATATCACAAGCATCTATTTTTAAGAAATCATGATTAACAGATCAATTTCAGTTGCACATTACTGTGAATTACTATCAACTCCCACCAGCTATTTTTTTTACGGCCCTTGCACTGTCAGCCCCTGAAGGTGCACCTCACAGGAATTTAAATTTGAGTCATTGTTGTCCATTTTTTTCCTGCCAGTACAAATAGGCAAGTTTTGTAATTCATAATCCAAGTTAAAAATGCATTGTTACTATTTATATTTATACATTTTTGTTTTTGGTAAGGAAAAAAATAAGTTTCCATTTCGACTGCATGCCTTGCCCAACTGACAAACATCGGTCTGTGGTATTTGCTTCTCATCACCTTTGAAAGAAACAAGCCAGAGGTAAAAAAGTAGACTGCGGTTGGCTGCATGTCTTTCTTTTACCAGAACCCATATGACTTGCTCAACAGGATACTGGCCCCAACAAATGCCTCAAACAATTTTAGTACATGCGGTTAACATTGTGCAGCTCTGACCTTTTAGTGAGTTGACCTTAATCAGTATAGACAAAAGAAAAGATTTATCAGCTCAAAATTTACCCTCTGCCTCTTCAGTTAACCCATTCATAGCATTAGATAACATCTGCTAAAACTATTAGTGGGTGTAGGTGAAGGACAGCTGCACCAGTGGTCCAAGGATCAAAAATCAAACTAAGTAGACAGATGATGAAACATTTTTGACATGTTTTTTGTTACGCCTGTTCGCCATAAAATCTCTCTGTTGGGAATTTAAAAATAATAAAAATTGCAATTCTTGAAACATCTGAGAAGCAGTTTTATTTTCATATGCTTTAAAAAGAAGTAGACCCTAAAGCCTCATTATGACCAAACCCACCACAAATGTGTGAATTTTCCATGGTCCTTTGTCACCGTGCAAGTGAGAAAGAGAGCAAGAAAGAGAGAAAGAGTGTATGTGTGTGTGGTGTGTGTGTGTGCGTGTGTGAGGGACAGAGAGAGAGAGAGAGAGAGCGCAGTGACAGTCCAAATGCAAATGAATAATTGAGTTTCATTTTTGCTGTGGTGCAGGTGTGAATGTGATGTACAATAACAATAACAATTGTGTAACTAAGAAAGTATCAAGGAAACCATGCAATAAAAAAAAAAAAAATGACATGTGGTCATGCTCTGGAATACAGATGTACTATTATAATGTTTGTCTATTTCATAGTCATGATACTCAAAAAAGGTTGTTTCTGCAGTGCACATATCACTAAGCACATTGTTTCATAGGCCTGGTTTGCAATTTACCAAGTTTACAGTGGCGGTGCAACTCTTTAGTGTTGCTTCCTTTTGCAGAGCGAGTGGAGGTGTGCTGTTGAGACTTTATTTGTATCTGTACACATCTACTCATGACTGATTATCTGTGCAGGCCACAAGACTTTTGCTCAGAAAGTCTCTCATGTACCCACCAAAGTAAAAGTGGGTTAATATTTACTAATGTTAGAAGTCATAAAGCGCAACGTCGCAGCTATATTTGTGTGGTGGTAAATAGCACCACACCCTGTCCTTTGTCTGTGGTTGAGGTGAGCTAGTTAGAAACCTTGATCCCTATTCTGTCAGCGGTTGCACGTGTTTTCTCGGCGAGTGAGAGTTTCTGCAAAATGTCTACCTGGAAAATCACAGTGATGCACTGCAAATGGTGTCTGTGCAACTTCTGGCATTTCCAAGTTTCAGCATTCAGTCTAGACACAAAAATCTGCTCAAAAAAGCGGAGACCCGGGAAGCCTGTTTGGATTCTCTGTGGCCTTGCACCAGCAGCAGAACCCTACCAGGAGGAACCTGTGAGTACAAAACAGCCTCAGTTGTCTTTGAATACACACGTCTCACCAATTGAGGTGTTTTGTCCAGATTGCTGGTGGGAGCTCCACGAGCCAAACATCAGAACCAGGTCAATGTTACCGGTGTTGTTTACCAGTGTGACCTTGCAACAACATCTGAACGCTGTGAGCCCATTGAGTTTGAATAAAGGATGCTGCTGGAAATATGGGCCATTTTCGCTTGCTGTGATGGTTGGGGGGGGTTCTCTTGGTGATTTGTACTTTACCAGTACACCAGTGATTTGTACTTTACCAGTACAAATTGAATTGTATGAATTGTCCAATATTTCACTAGGGTTTGAGTTTTTATTAAGGAACACAAGGGCTTGTGTTGCAGCTTAAGGTTCATCTTATAATTTAGGTCAGGAAAGGGTCAAAACTCTTTATCTGCTTATAGTTCAAAAACAAGTATGAGAAAAAAACAGTTCCTGATTTTAAATTTAAACTCCTCAGTGGTTTTATTTTCTAGAGTTCCTTGAAAGTAGAGGAATAGACGGCCAGTGGATGGGAGTAAGAGTAACAAGTCAAGGTCCTGGGAAAAATGTAATGGTGAGTAACACAACCTGAAAGAATAAAGCAAAACCTGGAAAACTGAAAACCGGTCTCACCTGTTTCTTATCTGTCTCTGTAGATGTGCGCCCATCGTTACCAGCAATGGGTCCCAGATGTTTGTGGCTCACCTATTGACAGGCCAGTGTTACCTCTTAGGAGATGACCTGCAGGCACAGGTCCAGACGCAAGATAAGACGTGGAGGAGGGTGGTTTGTGACTCTGAACATCTCAGCAATTTCCGGAACAACCACCATTGGTTTGCATATTGCCAACAGGGCATGTCATTCTAATATTTATAATAATTTTATGTGATTTATCAGGAATCGTACGCATGGAGGCTATAGACGACTTTCCATTTCCAATTGATGACCCACGGGAGACCGGAGATATTGACCACTTTAATCCCGAGCTTATTCCTCTCCTGAGGAACAGCTACCTGGGTTGGTTTTGAGTTTGGTCTTACTCTTTTCCCATTGAATGAAAGTTATAGTTTCACTAATAAGTGTAATGGGTCTGTCCTCCAGGATTCTCCATTGATCTGGTCTGGCTCTTATCAGGAAGGGTGAGCTGACCATCGTTTCAGGGCTCCCAGAGGAGGTTACAGTGGTCAGGTGGCCTTTCTTAGGCCAGACCCTAGAGAAGAAACACTTGTCTGTGGAGTTGGTCCTCTCTGGTCCGGGTCTAGCCTCTTCTTTTGGATATGATGTGGTGCTGTAGCTGATTTCAACGGTGATGGGTAGGTTTATTTAGAACAATATCTATTAATTATCTTTTATTTATCCTCCGAGACCTTCAACTCTCTCCCAGCCTCTTTACAGTCAATGATGGTATTACTGTACAATTCACCTAACAATCAATATTGACATTAGTGGCTGTTTTTTTCTTTTCCAAAGATGGGAGGACCTTGCTGTAGGGGCACCACAGTTCTATAAGAAAGATGAGTTAGTTGGAGGAGCAGTATATATATATATTAACGACATGGGAGAAAACTGGGAGAAGATCGCTCCAATTCAGCTTCTTGGACAACAAAGCTCCATGTTTGGACTCGCCGTGGAAAACATAGGAGACACCAATCAAGATAATTATGAAGGTTAAGTCATTTTAATATAAAAACGACGGACACACTGAAACGTCAACCACAGAGCTGGCAAGGAGCCGTCAAAGCAAGACGAAACCTAGTAAACAGCGACCTCTGCGGTCATGTGTGACAACTACAGGCTGATAATCTAGCTGAAAAAGAACTGCAGTATATTTAAATACAAATCACACGCTTAAGACAATGCCACGGACCAAAAAACTAATATCGTGTATGTTACTGTTGTTTCCATTGTTAGATATTGCTGTTGGAGCACCATATGATGGGTCTGGCCGAGTGTATCTTTACTGTGGCTCGTCAAACGGTATCAACACAAAGGCAGCGCAGGGTAGGGACGTAAATATGGAAGCCTGGAAGGGACATTTCTGCCGAAAGGGAGATTGAATGTTCTCTTTTCTTCAAGTGCTCTCATCCAGATCCAGATCTGTGACGCTGTTTTGGATATTCACTGTCCGGGAACTTGGACGTGGACGATAATCTGTACCCTGATTTGGCTGTAGGATCTCTGTCCGATTCTGTCTTTGTTTATAGGTATTTAAAAACTTAAGCACGTGGAGATGAAGACAATTGAATTGAAATGATCAACAGTCTTTCTGCGGCTTCCAGCGCGAGGCCCGTGGTCCGTGTCAGCAGCACCCTGCGAGTTACACCGGATAAAATAGACATCACAAAGGAACAGTGTGATAAACGTACATGGTATGGTATAAACGCAAACGATACATGACATGACAACATGAGCACCTTTGATCGGGTGTTCTTTTGCACTTGTACAGTTATTTTACAGCTCAAGCGTGTTTTTCTTACATATCACACTCGTCTTTTCAAGTTTCTCTCTATTTGATTGACTGAAGATGCTACTTAATAGGAGTAAAACAGCGTGAAGTGATATTTTAAAAAATGCATTTACATGATATCTCTTAAAGGCTGCTTAACTGAATCGTCTGCTGCATCCACATGCATTAATTTTCTCCCCTTTGCAGTACTCAATTACACTTTTGAGGCTGATATTAGGAAGAGCAATGTCAGGCTTCCTCCCAGAGTGGGTTTTCTGGGGCTTCCTCGAGTGAAGCTGGAGCTGCCGGGGCAGGATATGGAAATCTGTACTGACATCAAGCTCAGACTCCTGGTACTCTTTTCTTGTGTTACAAGACCCATCATCTGGTTCACAGACAAAGATGACTATGACCACTTCTCTTGCAGCGGGATTTCAAAGACCGGCTACACTCTATCCCCGTCTCAGTTACTATGTCTCTGGGGAGTTCCACTCAATGGACCAGTGGGCAGGTTACACCCATACTGGACCGCTTTCAGCCCAATAACAAGGTCTCAGAGGTACACAAATCTTGACCATTTAAATTTAGAAAGCGCCTTTGTCCACAAGAGCATATTAGAACCTTTGAAAGAGTAACAAATGACCTCTGCCCTGTGTGTTTTTGACAGATCACCCTCCTAAACAGAGGCTGCGGCAGCGACAACATTTGCCAAAGCAACCTCCATCTACAGTATGACTTCTGCTCCAGACAAACAGAAAATGGCAAAAGCGTGTTCAGATCGCTCAGCGGGTAAGACGAGGCACCACAAGCCCAATGGAACAGATCTACAGCTGAGCATGATTGGACGCTCTGTCCTTCTGTCAGAGAGGATGGTGTAGCAGTCATCACTCCAACTGAGGAAGACATCGCTTTGGAGCTGACAGTGACCAACTGGGGCGGGGATGACGCCCACCAAACTCGCTCAATCATCAGTCTGCCAGACACTCTCCGTTACTCTGATATTGTCAGCACAGCTTCGGTGAGTGCCGGAGGATTTAGGAACCTTTGTAAGTTACCAGAGCGGACGACATGCTGCAGCTGTAAAACCAAATCATCTTTCATCACCCTAGGAGCCAAAGGTGGACTGTACAGTCAATGACAAAGGGACTCTAATAGACTGTGGACTGGGAAACCCAATCCAGAGAGATGCAGAAGTCAGTCCCACAGAATTTCCTCACCAGTTTCTCTTCTATCCTCACTTTCTTCTTCCTCCCTGTAGGTTACATTCTGTGTGATGCTAACAACATCAGGCATCTCTTTGAGTACAAAGGCTGTGAATATCACTCTGCAGCTTCAAACGTAAGTGATCAGAGACCGGCATAAGTTATTGATCAGTGAGCTATACTCTACATGAATGTGAATAATCTTTCAGAACCAGCAGGCAGGACTTAAAACCAGTTGAGGCGGTGGCCAAAGTATTTTTTGAACTAAAACTGCAATTATACGGGTAAGTGTGCATCATTACCTCATTGTTTGTCATTTAATAACGCAAATGAAATGTTTTCTTTCATTGTTATGTGCTTTTTGGAGGTCACAGAAGTCAAATGTGTTTTTAATTATCTGAAGATGCAGAACAAGATCTTCAGATGCAATGTAATATGCAAAACTGATAATGAATTTGAGGTTGAGCTTGCAAAAGGTTCATTTTGTCCATCTCAAGTGTCCTTTGGCCAAAGCTTGGAGGGTAAGAGCACCATAAAATCGGCAGAGGATATCGGAGCTGCAGTTCAGTATGAATTTATGGTAAATCATCTTTTCCTCTACTTTTTCATACAACATATTAGGTTTACATCTGAAGCAAAAAGTCAAACCACGCTGTGATGTCTTATTCCGGCAGATAACAAATTTGGGTAGATCACTGAAATCCTTCACTAATGCTTCACTGAACCTCTTCTGGCCAAAGGAGAATTCTGCTGGGAAGTGGCTTCTGTACCTGAGTCACACCAGCAGTAAAGGTGTCCAGTCTGTGCCCTGCTCGCCTGTAAATGAGATCGATCACCTTAAAGATGTAAAGGTACCCAACACCTCTGCCTATTACTCAAACTGTTTTACACAACACTTCTGACCATCATTGAAAACCTGTGAAGTCTTAGCTCTCTGTTTCAGGATTACAGCTCATTTAATTATTTAATGATTACCGTGGATGCGACACTCAGTTTGACAAACTCTCCAGAAAACACTGGGCTAAAATCTGGCAGACTAAGCACACAGGTAAACACCAAAGATAGTAAAATCACACTCAGCTGCCTAACTGTGGGGAATAATCATTCCTATATTCACTTGAACGTCAACAGGTAAAACTGACAGTATTCATGGAGAGAGAGATCGAGTATTTCACCATAGTCGCCTGGTGGATCATCTTCCTCACTGTCACTGCGTTGCTTTTGTTGCTGGCAATGATGGTCTTCTTGTTGTGGATGGTAAATGAAATCATTTCTTAGTGGAGGCTTGAAAATTGCATTCATTTCAGCTATGCTGATGCACATATTAAAACACCAAGTTATTTAACAACGGTTACTCCATGTTAAAGACGGCCCTCCAAACTGCTGCAACATAATATTCTAAATATTGGCTACAAACATACATAATTATTTCTATGTTTTCTGTGTGATCAGCGTGGATGTATCCACTGGCCAACTCGGAATCAAAAACCCCAAGCTGAGGACCCAAACCAAGAAACTCTCCACCTTAAAGATGGGATTTCCTGAAGAAATTTACCTTTTTTTTTTTTTTTAAAGAAATTGAAGCGGAAAATATCACTCGTTTATTACCAAAAAACTGTTACAACATGAAAAAGGCTGTGCTATATTTCAATGTATGAGGAAGGTGCGAGAGGTGGGAAGAGATGGGGGAAAATGTTGAGAATGAATGAATACTGATCATAATGACTATGGATCAGAGAAAGCGTCCATGAGGACCATACTGATGCTTTAGTATCAACAGTGTTTTGTTTTTACAACAGTGTTCATTTTACCATATTTTTGGTCATTTTCCTTCATAAACAAATGAAATGTGTACAAAGAGATGCTGTCCTTTACGTATTTAACTCACTGTTAACTAAATGCCATGCCTCTCGGGGGCAGCAGGGGAAAGTTGACTGTACCTAAAGGCAAAATTGTGCTGATGTTATTGTGACGTTGTGGCAGGACGAGGAACGACTCAGACTGAGCAGATGGTTTAAACGTCTTTATTCCGCATCCACCAGACAATACTAAATGGAGCTTCGAACAGTGCATCTAATGAAGGGCTAACCACGCCCATCACCCCATGCATCACCTGGGTGTGAGATACACCCCTATGTGTCCGCCACAACGTAACTCAGTTTAACGCCTGCTTTGCCGTACCTTGAAGTATCCACTGATAACTAACACATCACCAGCACATGGTGAATATTTAAATGGGGGATTGGTGACAAATGGACCGCCCCAACGTTTCCCTAAAATGGTGTTGTTGTTGATTCAGTTCATTCACACATAAAAAAAACTGTTTAAGTTGCTTTACGGCCACTTTAATGAGCTTTGAGGACAAAATCAACTCAATAATCGGTCATTTTTGGGGGTTTGGGGTTTTTTGGCATACCATCTCATAACATTTAAAAAATAAATGACAATAAAATGAGAATTCTATGTGAAAACGGATCCAATGAGTTTTGTATATATATATTTTATTTATTTATTTTGCAGTAAACCAGTACTTAGTTCCCCTCAGACTGAAACTTCTGCTCATTCTGCCCACATTTATAACCACATGTCAACAATCTTTGTGGTTTTTTGTTGCAGAGTGATTATTCAGAGTCACCACTCCCACATTAGGTCCACAGCAAAGACGCATCCATTTTGTCATCCTGGGTGAAATACCTCTTCAATGATTTTCTTATTTCTTTCTATTTCTAAATTTCACATTCAAAGTCTTTTCAGCCTCTGACACCAGAGTAAATGCACTCTGGGGGTAACTCCCCCTTTGCTGCATGCCTTTTCTTTCTTGAGGGGAAATTCAGCGTTACATAGCTCTCTTCTCTCAACTCGCCATCCTGAAAAAAATCAACACACGTTAAATCTCCAATGATGACGTGTAAATCTGAGGCGGTGTCCAAAACCAACCCTATACCCTCTATAGTGAGGAACTCAATGTATCCACTGTGACACAGCACCAGTGCGTGTTTGATATTTGTTGATTTGTAGGGAGAAAATAAAATTACTCCAGCACTGATGTCGATGTGGTACATAGACATTAAGTGTCTGCAAACTTTGGCTGCAACAAATATAGTGATGCATTTGGGCATTTATGGTGATATCTAAGCATATCTTAACTGCAGCGCCCCCTAGAGTCACCTCCGCCTCCTCCTGAAGACTTCCTTATTTTTGTCAAAAACCAATGAATGAGAGAAAACAGGGGTTTGGTAAAATGTAAAATATGAATAACAATCAATGGTGCACATACAAATTAAGTTCACCTTGATGTTATTTAACGGTATTTGTATTTTACAATAACGTCCTCAACCAGTTCTATTATCTATTATATTAACACATTTCTATCCAGGAAAGCTCCTTCTCAGCAGCCTGTGAGGTCACAGCTCACAATAACATCAGCCAACATGAAACTTGAACCCTCATTTGTGTCGTTTCGGCTTCAATGTGGAGCACGGCTTCCTGGGCTGGACTGTGAATGTTCTGTTGTCTGTGTGTGTGTGTGTGTGTGTGTGTGTGAGGGGTGGGGGCAGTCTGTGAGAGGTTCCTCCACAGTAGTTTGATTACTGCTGAATTTCTACATATGAAGAGAAAAGAAAACTAATTGACAGATTCTTCCAAAGTCTGGTGTCCTCAGTGTTTGACCAACAATGAGCCACATCAAACAGACCTACTGGTTCCAGTTCAGGTTCAAAAACTGCTGCAAGTTTAAGCACAAATGCGTAATTGTTGGTGCTGCAGTACAATTTGAATATGTACTGCAGCATGTATGTCTCCCCCTCGTGTTAGATGAAGTAATTACACACTTTCTTCCCACTTCGCTTAAACATACTTGTATATTATTGTTCTTTGAATTTTAAATCTAAATATTTTTGTGCTGAACGTGTCTATTGTCTTTCTAACCTCCCTCTATTGCACCGCTTCCTCTCTCTACCAGTTGGGTTAAAGGAAACAGGGTCATTTCATGGTTTCTGCCTCACCACACTTGCCTCAAGGAGAGAGTTTGTTCATTCTTAATATTATTCTATATTAAATACATGTAATTATTAGTAAATTAGTTTAAATTAAATTGGTTTGAAATGTAGATGATCTCATTGGATGTGCTAAAACACAAACCAAAATCTCTTCTAAACATAATTTTTGGGTTATTACTGTAAATTTCTGGTTGGCTAAAATTCAAATGAATTCCTTCACCATCAAAACTACCGTAAATACTCTCAGATTTAAGAAAAAGGGAAATGTCATCACAGTGCTTTTACTTTAAAAACTTAAAAACTCTGCTTCAGTTTTCAGACGTTGGAAAACGAGCTGATATCTCCTCCCCTGTGCTCTTACTGAGAACCAAGCACACTGTGATGAAACTGTTTCCTTCATCTGATCATTTGAGCAGCACCTTTAACCCGTGAGACGCGACAGGCGCACTAAGTAGAGAATGGTGATTCTATTTTATATCCTCCTCTTTCCTGTCAGATTTGGGGGTAAGTAACCCAGGAAACTACATTTTTTTACTAATTAGTTCCAAGAATCTGCTCTTTGCTGTCATTTTGGAGAGATCAAACACATTTTCCTGTGTTGGGTGTATTATTTGCCTTTACAGGATGCACAAATAACAACATTGAGACCAAGAATGTAACTGTTGGAGAGACTGTGAGACTGAAGTGTCCCCGCAAGACGGTAGAAACCCACTTATGGATCAGAGTTATTCCTGGATTCTTACCTGAACGCCTCGGAAAATCACTTGAACATACAAAAGATTCTCACTTCACAACCCAAATGGAATCAGGATCATTTGATTTGGTTATTAAAAACCCACGTGTGGATGATACTGGAGTTTATTTCTGCATGAAGGGGCAAAGTGCATTTTTGAAAAGAGTAGACCTAAGAGTAGTAGGTGAATATCTGCTGGTTTGGACATAGTTCATCTTGAAACTTCACAGTTCATTTATCAGAATTCATTTGTGCCTAATTTTGTCTCAGAATCTGAAGGTGATGGTGTCCCCACGGCTCATCCCTATGATCCGACCCCTGGAGAACGCTCTGTGCTCCTCCAGTGTCCCGTCCTCTCTGACTCCGAGAACCCAACATCTCTGGATGACCTCAACAGCCGCTGCTGTGGCTCCAGATGTGTTGGGCCATTTTTCAGTTTTCATTGCAGAAACAACGTGGAAGTGGATGAAAACAACTTAAACAGATCCAGAAACAGCATCTTCAGTAACATCTGCTCTTCTGGAGATTTGTGTTGTTCCGTAGGAAAATGTGAGCAGACATGGGGGAACTGCTCAGAGCCCGAAATTGAAGGTAAAAGTTGATTTTTACATTCTACTTCCTGTATTTCAAATTGGCAATAAATATGCTAATTATTTTAATTTTATGATTTCAGTAAAAATTAAAGATGGCCATATGATCTCCATAGTTTTATACACACTCGGTGCTGCTGTGTCCGGTGGTCTCATCGTCCTTTTTATTTATCTGAGGACTGAGCAGAAGAATAACCTTTGTGGCTGTTGCACTGGTAAGAAACACGTCTCTTAAATGTCTTAAAGTTACTTGAGAAGCATTTTGGGCAAATTTACTTCACTTGTGTACTTTTCTTTCACCAAACAGCTCGTTTTACTCTGCTGTTTTTATTTCTCTTATTTTTAAAACAGCTGCCGTACTCAGTTGCACAACAGGCGCGAGTGGCGAGGACACTCAGCCGGTGAGGATCAGAACAATCAAAAGCGTTATAGACGTGTAAATACTAATTTTTGATTAACATGAGATTTTTCCCTGTGTCTGCTCAGACAGAAGAGGAGATGTGTTATTCTGCTGCAGTCTTCACCAGGAGCAAAGCTCAACCAGACAGAGGTCGTCTCAAAGACAAACAGTCTACTCTGAAGTGAGGACCCCCGTTACAGGAAATTAATGCAAATGTAGGAAACACATTGTTTATTAAGACAATTCAAATAAAATTACACACAGATACAAATATGACGACGTTATTGCTCAGCTTTTAAGAGTTTTAAGAGCTGCTTTGTATCCATAGAAGGACCGATTTAAAATTTAAAATTGGTCTGGTCAGGTTTGATCAGTTCTGCTCCTCTCAACCTGAAATTGTTTCTTAATATTGTTCATTGTATTATTGTGATTATTGTAGATTTTTCTTTTTAGCACTTTTGGTGTTTTAATTTCTATATTGTCTATATTTCTATATTATACTCTGCAAAGAACTGCTGTAAAAATCCGTGTTGATCACTGCAATCAACAGGTAAAGACATGATACACAGCCATACATAATGTTAATAATAATGATTGTCCATGTTTTCTCCCAGACCAGTGAGGAGCAGGATTTGGTTTATGCCATTCCAAACATTGCTCGAAGAAAATCAGTGAGAAATGATGATACAGAGAAGGAAGAAAGAAGCATCTCCTCTGATGTCAGGGAATACTCTGGAGGGGCTGATTAAGGCTGACTTCTACATTATACTTCATTTTACCATGTTTTTGGTCATTTTCCTTCATTAACAAATAAAATGTGTGCAAAGAGATGCTGTGTTTTATGTATTTAACTCACTGTTAACTAAATGCCATTGTGAGAAGAATTATTGTTGTTGTTGCTATTATCATTTAAATGCTATGATGATTAGATTTAGAGTGTTTAAGGAATGTTGTTAAGAAAAGGAATGTGTGAATGTTTAAACTAAGTGCTGGAGCTGTTTATATAACCAGCACTTAGAGATACCCTGTTCGATAAGACAAGGAGGTCGTAAAAATGGGAAAAGTAGTTAGGAAACAAGGAATCGTGAGGTCCTGATTGACATAAATCTTGTATGCACCAAATAAAAGAGGTGAGTGAGCAGCAGACGAGCAGAGTTGACAGATGAAGCTTGAACTGCTGCTCAGCTCTACCTTGAAAGGACTCCAGTTGTTTGTGGGGTTTGTCTGAGTCTTAACATAAGAGTAAAGAACAGCGCGGGTGACAAACTACACCCTCACACCATGCCTCTCGGGGGCAGCAGGGGAAAGTTGACTGTACCTAAAGGCAAAACTGTGCTGATGTTATTGTGACGTTGTGGCAGGACGAGGAACGACTCAGACTGAGCAGATGGTTTAAACGTCTTTATTCCGCATCCACCAGACAATACTAAATGGTGCTTCGAACAGTGCATCTAATGAAGGACTAACCACGCCCATCACCCCATGCATCACCTGGGTGGGAGATACACCCCTATGTGTCCGCCACAACGTAACTCAGTTTAACGCCTGCTTTGCCGTACCTTGAAGTATCCACTGATAACTAACACATCACCAGCACATGGTGAATATTTAAATGGGGGATTGGTGACAAATGGACCATCCCAACGTTTCCCTAAAATGGTGTTGTTGTTGATTCAGTTCATTCACACACAAAAAAAAGTAATTAAGTTGCTTTACGACCACTTTAATGAGCTTTGAGGACAAAATCAACTACAATAATGGGTCATTTTTTGGGGTTTTGGGTTTTTTGGCATACCATCTCATAACAAAAATAAATGACAATAAAATGAGAATTCTATATGAAAACGGATCCAATGAGTTTGGTAAATATATACTGTATTTATTTATTTTGCAGTAAACCAGTACTTAGTTCCCCTCAGACTGAAACTTAGATTCTCGCATCATTTCCTGATGTGTGCACATTTGCCATTCTGCTCATTCTGCCCACATTTATAACCACATGTCTACAATCGTTGCGGTTTTTTGTTGCAGAGTGATTATTCAGAGTCACCACTCACACATTAGGTCCACAGCAAAGACGCATCCATTTTGTCATCCTGGCTGAAATACCTCTTCAATGATTTTCTTATTTCTTTCTATTTCTAAATTTCACATTCAAAGTCTTTTCAGCCTCGGACACCAGAGTAAATGCACTCTGGGGGTAACTCCCCCTTTGCTGCATGCCTTTTCTTTCTTGAGGGGAAATTCAGCGTTACATAGCTCTCTTCTCTCAACTCGCCATCCTGAAAATAATCAACACACATTAAATCTCCAATGATGACGTGTAAATCTGAGGCGGTGTCCAAAACCAACCCCTATACCCTCTATAGTGAGGAACTCAATGTATCCACTGTGACACAGCACCAGTGCGTGTTTTATATTTGTTAATTTGTAGGGAGAAAATAAAATTACTCCAGCACTGATGTCGATGTGGTACATAGACATTAAGTCTCTGCAAACTTTGGCTGCAACAAATATAGTGACGCATTTGGGCATTTATGGTGAAAGGTATGCATATCTTAACTGCAGCGCCCCCTAGAGTCACCTCCGCCTCCTCCTGAAGACTTCCTTATTTTTGTCAAAAACCAATGAATGAGAGAAATTAGGGCTTTGGTAAAATGTAAAATATGAATAACAATCAATGGTGCACATACAAATTAAGTTTACCTTGATGTTATTTACCGGTATTTGAATTTTACAATAACGTCCTCAACCAGTTCTATTATCTATTATATTAACACATTTCTATCCAGGAAAGCTCCTTCTCAGCAGCCTGTGAGGTCACAGCTCACAATAACATCAGCCAACATGAAACTTGAACCCTCATTTGTGTCGTTTCGGCTTCAATGTGGAGCACGGCTTCCTGGGCTGGACTGTGAACGTTCTGTTGCCTGTGTGTGCGTGTGTGTGTGTGTGTGTGTGTGAGGGGTGGGGGGCAGTCTGTGAGAGGTTCCTCCACAGTAGTTTGATTACTGCTGAATTTCTACATATGAAGAGAAAAGAAAACTAATTGATAGATTCTTCCAAAGTCTGGTGTCCTCAGTGTTTGACCGACAATGAGCTGCTGTCTTTGATCTGAATTGTGCGTCTCTTTTTTATGATAATCTTGAGTATTTCTCTGGTCATCAGGTAGTTTCTGCACTGCCAAAAAATTCTAAGGGTGAATTCATGCTAAATAACCCGTCGTGTAAATATTAAATCCACTCAAGGTAATAACTCTTTTTTCCAGTTTCCTGTTGTATTTTGTTTTACTGCATGTCAACTGTAGAAAACCGGACCTGAACATGAAAGAAACCTTGGTGCTGCTGGTGGTTTATGTGTTCCAAAGACAGTTGATTATTTCCACTGTTGTTCACAGTAGTCCAATCAGAGGATGGTGTTTCTGCGCCCTCCCATTTGATACGAGTACATAAGATGGACATTTTTGACATTTCAGCCCATCTAACCGTCTCCTTAGCTGGATTAGCCAAACATGAGGTTTATATTTTATCTGCTGAGTCTCCGACTCGTGCGTAAGTATATACAGTCCTCTTTTATTCAATTTATATTCAACGTTAATACAGAATAGTGCCCATGTTACTGCATTGGCTGTTTTCTTTAGGTGGGGTGGATGAGCAGCACTTTGAGATGAAACGTGCTGATATTGGAGAAAATGTGACTCTGACTTGTGAACGCGAGCAATCTGGAGAGCCAGCAATGTTCTATTGGATCAGATTTGTTCCTGGAAGCCCACCTGATGTCGTGGGAGTCATTTATTATTTTTCCTACAAGCCTCCAAACAAATCCTCTCATTTTATTTGTGAACAAGGGCCTGGCACGATTTTGTTGCATATTCTGTCAGTGACTCCACATGATGCAGGATTTTATTACTGTATTAAAACTACTTATACAAGCATGACATTTCTTCATGGGATATTTCTCAGAATTCAAGGTAAGAATGATGTAAAATAACAATTTACATTCATATTCTTTTAAAATGTTGCAGATAAAGATAAGATATCTTTATTTCTGCCACAGTGGGAACATTTACATGGCTGCAGCAGCAAAGTCTGTGATTCAGAGCGATAGATTTGACAGAAACCCGACATGTTTCTTGTCCTATTTCAATTTCTCAGGGACGGAGCCTGATGTCAAAGCCGTAATCCAAGTGCCTCCGTCTGATTCGGTGCGTTCAGTGACGCTGCAGTGTTCTGTCCTCTCTGACTCTGAAAACACAACCTGCAGAACAGAGCGCAACGTGTGCTGGTTCCAGTCTGGACCTGATGCATCTTATCCCAGTGTCTTTGCTGCACACGGAGGCAGCCAGGATGGATGCCAGGGTGGTGTCAGAGGTGGCGCTCCACAGAAATGGGAGAGCAGCAGCTCAGAGTTACTGGGCTCCTCTGATGCTGGGCCCTTTTCCTGCGCTGTGGCCACATGTGGGGAGTTTTTCTTTGGAACCCTCAACTTCAGGACTGCAGGGGTCTTAGATGAGAACACTATATTGGTGGTTCTGCTGGCTGCTGCTTTGGTTGTAAGTGTCATTGTAAATGTCTGCCTGGTTTGGATCCTAAAGGGCAAATCTTCGAGCTGTTGCGAGGGTACGTTTTTAATTTTTTTTAAGGAGTTTAAAAACGTAAAATTATTTCCCATTATTGTTCAGTGAGAATATATTCAATAAAATACCTTCTGAAACAGCTGCTTTTATTTCTCTTATTTTTAAAACAGCTGCCGTACTCAGTTGCACAACAGGCGCAAGTGGCGAGGACACTCAGCCGGTGAGGATCAGAACAATCAAAAGCGTTATAGACGTGTAAATACTGATTTTTGATTAACATGAGATTTTTCCCTGTGTCTGCTCAGGCAGAAGAGGAGATGTGTTATTCTGCTCCAGTCTTCACCAGGAGCAAAGCTCAACCAGACAGAGGTCGTCTCAAAGACAAACAGTCTACTCTGAAGTGAGGACCCCCGTTACAGGAAATGAATGCAAATGTAGGAAACACATTGTTTATTAAGACAATTCAAATAAAATTACACACAGATACAAATGTGGCAACGTTATCGCTCAGCTTTTAAGAGTTTTAAGAGCTGCTTTGTATCCATAGAAGGACCGATTTAAAATTTAAAATTGGTCTGGTCAGGTTTGATCAGTTCTTCTCCTCTAAACTTGAAATTGTTTCTTATTATTGTTCATTGTATTATTGTGATTATTGTAGGGTTGTTTTTTTTTTTAGCAGTTTTGGTGTTTTAATTTCTATATTGTCTTTTTTGTAGGTTTGTGTTCTGAAACTTGCTCAAAATGATGCTGGTGTGTCCCAGCAAAAGTATTTATGTTATTATAAACCAGAATTAACTAAAAGTTTGCTTTAGTGTGTTTAATAAACGGCTAAAAACGTACCTTTTATGTTTTGTTAGAGATTTTTCCCAATAATTTAAGTTTATTTGTAAGGCAGCCGTTAATAAGTTACTATGTATATAAGTAAAACAGACATTTGGTTGAAAATGAACAGATGCATCCGATAAACACGGAAATTGAAACATATGAACTGTCTAAACCACATAATTGTCTGTCAAACCATTGGCCTAGAATATAAATTAAGCGAAAAATGTTCAACTATTCTTTATATCCACTGGAGGTCTGGACATCCGCAGACATTGGTCTAGTTTTTAAAGCACCGTGTGGCTAGCTTTATAAGAATCTTTTATGTGAGCTGATTAGACCACAAAATAATAAGATTTAATAATGCAATCCTAGTTTAGCATTTGTTAAAATAATTCTGCACATCAGGATGTCACCAGACTTTTATGGACTGCCTATTAGATTGAGCCACATCAAACAGACCTACTGGTTCGAGTTCAGGTTCAAAAACTGCTGCAAGTTTAAGCACAAATGCGTAATTGTTGGTGCTGCAGTTAATTTGAATATGTACTGCAGCGTGTATGTCTCCCCCTCGTGGTAGATGAAGTCATTACACACTTGTTTTCCACTTCACTTAAACAGACTTGTATATTATTGTTCTTTGATTTTTAAATCTAAATATTTTTGTGCTGAACGTGTCTATTGTCTTTCTAACCTCCCTCTATTGCACCTCTCCCTCTCTCTACCAGTTGGGGTAAAGGAAACAGGGTCATTTCATGGTTTCTGCCTCACCAGCCTTGCCTCAAGGAGAGAGTTTGTTCATTCTTAATATTATTCTATATTAAATACATGTAATTATTAGTAAATTAGTTTAAATTAAATTGGCTTGAACTTTAGATGATCTTATTGGATGTGCTAAAACACAAACCAAAATCTCTTCTAAACATAATTTTTGGGTTACTGTTGTAAATTTCTGGTTGGCGAGTCAGGGAGCTAAAATTCAAATGAATTCCTTCACCATCAAAACTAAATACTCTCAGATTTAAGAAAAGGGGAAATGTCATCACAGTGCTTTTACTTTAAAAACGTAAAGACTCTGCTTCAGTTTTCAGAGGTTGGAAAACGAGCTGATATCTCCTCCCCTGTGCTCTTACTGAGAACCAAGCACACTGTGATGAAACTGTTTCCTTCATCTGATCATTTGAGCAGCACCTTTAACCCGTGAGACGCGACAGGCGCACTAAGTAGAGAATGGTGATTCTATTTTAGATCCTCCTCTTTCCTGTCAGATTTGGGGGTAAGTAACCCAGGAAACTACATTTTTTTTTCTAATTAGTTCCAAGAATCTGCTCTTTGCTCTGTCATTTTGGAGAGATCAAACACATTTTCCTATGTTGGGTGTATTATTTGCCTTTACAGGATGCACAAATAACATCACTGAGACCAAGAATGTAACTGTTGGAGAGACTGTGAGACTGAAGTGTCCCCGCACGACGTTAGAAACCCACTTATGGATCAGAGTTATTCCTGGAACCTTACCTGAACTCCTCGGAAAATCATCTCATCATACAAAAGATTCTCACTTCACAATCGAAACGGAAACAGGATCATTTGATTTGGTTATTAAAAACCCACGTGTGGATGATACTGGAGTTTATTTCTGCATGACGGAGAAAAGTGCATTTTTGAAAAGAGTAGACCTAACAGTAGTAGGTGAATATCTGCTGGTTTGGACATAGTTCATCTTGGAACATCACAGTTCGTTTATCAGAATTCATTTGTGCCTAATTTTGTCTCAGAATCCGAAGGTGATGGTGTCCCCACGGCTCATTCCTATGATCCGACCCCTGGAGAACGCTCTGTGCTCCTCCAGTGTCCCGTCCTCTCTGACTCCGAGAACCCAACGTCTCTGGATGACCTCAACAGCCGCTGCTGTGGCTCCAGATCTGTTGGGCCATTTTGCAGTTTTCATTGCAGAAACAACGTGGAAGTCGATGAAAGCAACTTAAACAGATCCAGAAACAGCGTCTTCAGTAACATCTGCTCTTCTGGAGATTTGTGTTGATCCATAGGAAAATGTGAGCAGACATGTGGGAACTGCTCAGAGCCCGAAATTGAAGGTAAAAGTTGATTTTTACATTCTACTTCCTGTATTTCAAATTGGCAATAAATATGCTAATTATTTTAATTTATGATTTCAGTGAAAATTAAAGATTGCCATATAAGCTCCACAGTTTTATACACACTCGGTGCTGCTGTGTCCGTTGGTCTCATCGTCCTTTTTATTTATCTGAGGACTGAGCAGAAGAAAAACCTTTGTGGCTGTTGCACTGGTAAGAAACACGTCTCTTAAATGTCTTAAAGTTACTTGAGAAGCATTTTGGGCAAATTTACTTCACTTGTGTACTTTTCTTTCACCAAACAGCTCGTTTTACTCTGCTGTTTTTATTTCTCTTATTTTTAAAACAGCTGCCGTACTCAGTTGCACAACAGGCGCGAGTGACGAGGACACTCAGCCGGTGAGGATCAGAACAATCAAAAGCGTTATAGACGTGTAAATACTGATTTTTGATTAACATGAGATTTTTCCCTGTGTCTGCTCAGACAGAAGAGGAGATGTGTTATTCTGCTCCAGTCTTCACCAGGAGCAAAGCTCAACCAGACAGAGGTCGTCTCAAAGACAAAGAAACAGTCTACTCTGAAGTGAGGACCCCCGTGAGAGGAAATTAATGCAAATGTAGGAAACACATTGTTTATTAAGACAATTCAAATGAAATTACACACAGTACAAATATGGCGACGTTATCGCTCAGCTTTTCAGAGTTTTAAGAGCTGCTTTGTATCCATAGAAGGACCGATTTAAAATTTAAAATTGGTCCGGTCAGGTTTGATCAGTTCTGCTCCTCTCAACCTGAAATTGTTTCTTAATATTGTTCATTGTATTATTGTGATTATTGTAGATTTTTCTTTTTAGCAGTTTTGGTGTTTTATTTTCTATATTGTCTTTTTTGTAGGTTTGTTAACTGTTCTGAAACTTGCTCAAAATAATGCTGGTGTGTCCCAGCAAAAGCATTTATGTTATTATAAACCAGAATTAACTAAAAGTTTGCTTTAGTGTGTTTAATAAACGGCTAAAACGTACCTTTTATGTTTTGTTCCAGATTTTTCCCAATAATTTAAGTTCATTTGTAAGGCAGCCGTTAATAAGTTACTATGTATATAAGTAAAATAGACATTTGGTTGACAATGAACAGATGCATCCGATAAACACGGAAATTGAAACCTATGAACTGTCTAAACCACATAATTGTCTGTCAAACTATTGGCCTAGAATATAAATTAAGTGAAAAATGTTCAACTATTCTTTATATCCACTGGAGGTCTGGACATCCGCAGACATTGGTCTAGTATTAAAGCACCGTGTGGCTAGCTTTATAAGAATCTTTTATGTGAGCTGATTAGATCAAAAAATTATAATAATTAATAATTAATAATGCAATCCTAGTTTATCATTTGTTTAAATAATTCTGCACATCAGGATGTCACCAGACTTTGATGGACTGCCTATTAGATTGAGCCACATCAAACAGACCTACTGGTTCCAGTTCAGGTTCAAAAACTGCTGCAAGTTTAAGCACAAATGCGTAATTGTTGGTGCTGCAGTACAATTTGAATATGTACTGTAGCGTGTATGTCTCCCCCTCGTGGTAGATGAAGTCATTACACACTTGTTTTCCATTTCGCTTAAACAGACTTGTATATTATTGTTCTTTGAATTTTAAATCTAAATATTTTTGTGCTGAACGTGTCTATTGTCTTTCTAACCCCCCTCTATTGCACCTCTTCCTCTCTCTACCAGTTGGGTTAAAGGAAACAGGGTCATTTCATGGTTTCTGCCTCACCACACTTGCCTCAAGGAGAGAGTTTGTTCATTCTTAATATTATTCTATATTAAATACATGTAATTATTAGTAAATTAGTTTAAATTAAATTGGTTTGAAGTGTAGGTGATCTTATTGGATGTGCTAAAACACAAACCAAAATCTCTTCTAAACATAATTTTTGGGTTACTGCTGTAAATTTCTGGTTGGCGAGTCAGGGAGCTAAAATTCAAATGAATTCCTTCACCATCAAAACTAAATACTCTCAGATTTAAGAAAAGGGGAAATGTCATCACAGTGCTTTTACTTTAAAAATAAAAACTCTGCTTCAGTTTTCAGAGGTTGGAAAACGAGCTGATATCACTTCCCCTGTGCTCTTACTGAGAACCAAGCACACTGTGATGAAACTGTTTCCTTCATCTGATCATTTGAGCAGCACCTTTAACCCGTGAGACGCGACAGGCGCACTAAGTAGAAAATGCTGATTCTATTTTATATCCTCCTCTTTCCTGTCAGATTTGGGGGTAAGTAACACAGGAAACTACATTTTTTTTACTAATTAGGTCCAAGAATCTGCTCTTTGCTCTGTCCTTTTGGAGAGATCAAACACATTTTCCTATGTTGGGTGTATTATTTGCCTTTACAGGATGCACAAATAACAACATTGAGACCAAGAATGTAACTGTTGGAGAGACTGTGAGACTGAAGTGTCCCCGCAAGACGTCAGCACTCCTCTCATGGATCAGAGTTATTCCTGGAACCTTACCTGAACTCCTCGGAAAATCATCTCATCATACAAAAGATTCTCACTTCACAACCAAAATGGAATCAGGATCATTTGATTTGGTTATTAAAAACCCACGTGTGGATGATACTGGAGTTTATTTCTGCATGACGGAGAAAAGTGCATTTTTGAAAAGAGTAGACCTAACAGTAGTAGGTGAATATCTGCTGGTTTGGACATAGTTCATCTTGGAACATCACAGTTCATTTATCAGAATTCATTTGTGCCTAATTTTGTCTCAGAATCCGAAGGTGATGGTGTCCCCACGGCTCATCCCTATGATCCGACCCCTGGAGAACGCTCTGTGCTCCTCCAGTGTCCCGTCCTCTCTGACTCCGAGAACCCAACGTCTCTGGATGACCTCAACAGCCGCTGCTGTGGCTCCAGATCTGTTGGGCCATTTTTCAGTTTTCATTGCAGAAACAACGTGGAAGTGGATGAAAACAACTTAAACAGATCCAGAAACAGCGTCTTCAGTAACATCTGCTCTTCTGGAGATTTGTGTTGTTCCGTAGGAAAATGTGAGCAGACATGGGGGAACTGCTCAGAGCCCGAAATTGAAGGTAAAAGTTGATTTTTACATTCTACTTCCTGTATTTCAAATTGGCAATAAATATGCTAATTATTTTAATTTTATGATTTCAGTGAAAATTAAAGATGGCCATATAAGCTCCACAATTTTATACACACTCGGTGCTGCTGTGTCCGTTGGTCTCATCGTCCTTTTTATTTATCTGAGGACTAAGCAGAAGAATAACCTTTGTGGCTGTTGCACTGGTAAGAAACACGTCTCTTAAATGTCTTAAAGTTACTTGAGAAGCATTTTGGGCAAATTTACTTCACTTGTGTACTTTTCTTTCACCAAACAGCTCGTTTTACTCTGCAAAGAACTGCTGTAAAAGTCAGTGTTGATCCCTGCAATCAACAGGTAAAGACATGATAAACAGCCATACATAATGTTAATAATGATGATTGTCCATGTTTTCTCCCAGACCAGTGAGGAGCAGGATTTGGTTTACGCCATTCCAAACATTGCTCGAAGAAAATCAGTGAGAAATGATGATACAGAGAAGGAAGAAAGAAGCATCTACTCTGATGTCAGGGAATACTCTGGAGGGGCTGATTAAGGCTGACTTCTACATTATACTTCATTTTACCATATTTTTGGTCATTTTCCTTCATTAACAAATGAAATGTGTGCAAAGAGATGCTGTGTTTTACGTATTTAACTCACTGTTAACTAAATGCCACGCCTCTCGGGGGTAGCAGGGGAAAGTTGACTGTACCTAAAGGCAAAATTGTGCTGATGTTATTGTGACGTTGTGGCAGGACGAGGAACGACTCAGACTGAGCAGATGGTTTAAACGTCTTTATTCCGCATCCACCAGACAATACTAAATGGCGCTTCGAACAGTGCATCTAATGAAGGACTAACCACGCCCATCACCCCATGCATCACCTGGGTGTGAGATACACCCCTATGTGTCCGCCACAATGTAACTCAGTTTAACGCCTGCTTTGCCGTACCTTGAAGTATCCACTGATAACTAACACATCACCAGCACATGGTGAATATTTAAATGGGGGATTGGTGACAAATGGACCACCCCAACGTTTCCCTAAAATGGTTTGTTGTTGATTCAGTTCATTCACACACAAAAAAACTGTTTAAGTTGCTTTACGACCACTTTAATGATTTTTGGGGGACAAAATTAACTACAATAATCGGTCATTTTTGGGGGGTTTGGGTTTTTTGGCATACCATCTCATAACAAAAATAAATGACAATAAAATGAGAATTCTATGTGAAAACGGATCCAATGAGTTTGGTATATATATATTTTATTTATTTATTTTGCAGTAAACCAGTACTTAGTTCCCCTCAGACTGAAACTTAGATTCTCGCATCATTTCCTGATGTGTGCACATTTGCCATTCTGCTAATTCTGCCCACATATATAACCACATGTCTACAATCGTTGCAGTTTTTTCAGAGTCACCACTCCCACATTAGGTCCACAGCAAAGACGCATCCATTTTGTCATCCTGGGTGAAATACCTCTTGAATGATTTTCTTATTTCTTTCTATTTCTATATAAGTCTTTTCAGCCTCTGACACCAGAGTAAATGCACTCTGGGGGTAACTCCCCCTTTGCTGCATGCCTTTTCTTTCTTGAGGGGAAATTCAGCGTTACATAGCTCTCTTCTCTCAACTCGCCATCCTGAAAATAATCAACACACGTTAAATCTCCAATGATGACGTGTAAATCTGAGGCGGTGTCCAAAATCAACCCCTATACCCTCTATAGTGAGGAACTCAATGTATCCACTGTGACACAGCACCAGTGCGTGTTTGATATTTGTTCATTTGTAGGGAGAAAATAAAATTACTCAACACTGATGTCGCTGTGGTACATAGACATTAAGTGTCTGCAAACTTTGGCTGCAACAAATATAGTGATGCATTTGGGCATTTGTGGTGAAAGCTATGCATTACTTGTTTCATTGTTGCAGGATATATCATGACTGACCTCCAACTGTAGCCTTGAGTAACACATTTGTTATACAAAAGCATATACATTTGACAAAAGTTGAATCATCATCACTCAACCATGTAAACAAAATTTACTTTTGGGGTTTTTTTTAAGTTATTTGCTGGGCCTTGGGCCCCCCAGTGGTCACAGAGGTCCTAAGCAGGAAGAGGAGAGGAAGCGAGCATGCACGCAAAGGCATCACTAAAGATGCAAAGTGGAACAGAGGGGTAAGTCCACAGTGGTTGGTGACACTGTGATTTTCTTTCAGAACCTGTTTATAAGCATGAGTTTGTCTTGAAAGGTAAAATAAAACAGATTTGCTTCCTAGGAACAATTTTAGAGTCGTTCCTTTTTGTTGTCAAATGAACACACATGTATCTCCAGGATTTTAATCACAGACCAAGGAAAAACTGCATCTTTGCCTAGTTAACGCTCCCTACCCTTTCATCCAATATATGCTGCCACAAGTCGTCATTCGCTAAGGAATTTCCTTCTGTTTCCTACAAAGATGAAACCCAATTTTATATAAAACAGACCTGTCTTCTGTTTCACCATCCGCTCCATCTCTACCATCACTCACCTCACTCACTCTCTGTCTGGAGGACATAAAGGCATGAATGAGCCAGAACTTTCTCCTGAATAACTTGTTCATGCCTTCATCTCTTCCAGGCTGGACTAATGCGACTCACTCCTGATAGGAACCAAAAATCTCCTGAAACTTGAGTCTATTCAGAACAGAGCTGCAAGACTCCACCAGTGCATCCACACTAACGCTCCCGACCTCAAAGAGCTGCTCATTCTGAACAACACAACACGCTCCCTCGGCTCAAAATCCTCACCATGAGGGACCGGGGCCCTTTGAGGTCCCCACAGACACATTTATTAAAAACAACTTTTAAAGACTTTTTCCCCCCCATACATATGTGACTGCTTTCATGCATTTATGTTTTATGATGGATTGTTTGGCACTTTTTGATTTTTATTTATTTCTTTTATTATTTATGTATTTATCTATTATTATTAGTACTACTACTACTATTAATAATAATAATAATAATGTTATTGTTATTATTAACTCCATGACATACTTTGATAAAGAGTCAGCCTGGTTAATATATAGGGTATGATTCATTTCACATTATCCACACATATATTTACCTCCAGATGATCCTCAGCTGAGCTGTGGGGGTCACCAGTCGTGAGGACTGCTGGTTTTCCTATTAAAGAAAGCATCAGTGCTAAAAAAGCTTTATTCAAAAAATCAAATAAATGTTGATTTTGAATGACAATTCAGTGAAAACGATGGACCTACGCTTACTGCAGATGATTAAAGCAGCCAGCAGCAGCACGCAGCAGACGGACAGTATTCCGATCACAACAACGAATTGGACCCGTGCATCTGCTGGAAATGGAAACCATCACTCATTTCACGTGTGTTTTCTATAAAATCATTATAAGGAACCAAGAATAAGAACTGAAACAACAGCGAATGTAACCTAACAGTTCCATACACACAGTAACACAATATATTTATATATAATTGTGCCACAAATGATAATAGCACAGTTTGTTCAGTCAATTCAAAAAATGTTTCCAACTTTAACCCAATACCAGCAAATCCAGCATCATTCCTGCCACCCAACCCATATTACTCCTTTACATGTTAAATAAAATTGATGAAGATGGGAGATCTTTTTTGTTGTTGTTTTTTTAGGTCTGCAGCACTAATTACCTCGAATAAACTGAAAACACGTTCACAATAGCACAGTAGAGCTTTGAGATGCTTCGGATGTTTTTACCAAGTAAATTATTGCATAATCACCACACTCCTGCTTATCTGAGAACCGCCTTGCAAAAGTCCAAAGAGAACAAAAGAAGGACAACACTGCAAATTATCCAGCCAACCTCATCAAAACTATACAAGAAAAATTGGTTAATTGTCAGTAAATATATTAATACAGGTAATATTAAATATGTTTCCTTTACTTGGCAGCTGCGTGGTTCCTCCACCAAAAAGGATCTGCCCACACATGTCCACTGCGCAGTAGTACGTTCCTTTATCAGAGACGTTGACCGTTTTGGACAAAGTATAGAAACAGCTTCTTTCCTCCCCTTCACAGCTGCTGTGGCTGGGTGTGTAAATGATACTGGGGTGGGATTCTCCTGACCCCAGTCTGATCCAGTACACATTGTCTTCAGCTGGACACGTGTGCCGTTTTTTTTCCTTCTTGGAGTGGAGCGAGCACTGGAGAGTCACCGACCCACCCGGGTGGACTGATTTGCTTTGTTTCACCTGTAGCGAGTTCTGACCTTTGTGGTCTGGGTGAAGTGGATGGAAAAGAGAAAGCATGTTATTCTCAACTCACCAGAAAAAAGACTCAGGTGTGGTCTTACGTTACCGTTCACAATCAAAACTGTTCCGTTGGTAAATGACATTTCGTACGCTGTTCCTGCTTGACACAAGTATGTCGCTTCATCTTCTTTGGAAGCGTTTCTGATCTTAAAAAGATGCAGAGAATTCTCTGTGGTTGCTGTAAATCTTGGTGTGTTAAACTGTCCTCGGAGCGACACTTTGCTGTAGCCACTTGCAAATGTCTGAGCTAAGTAACCGAACTTTATTTTGTGTAAGAAAAACCCAGTTACATCAGAAGAACCTGGACATGTCAAGGTGACATTATCGCCCTGGTTAACCACACGCACAGGGATCTTGTGAGGAACGTCTTCATTTTGAGCTGGAGGCAATGAAAACAACACAGAAGAAACAAAGCAAATTAGTATCTACCTGTTTCGATCTTTTAACTGGAATTATATTGGTTGCAGTCATTTCAACATAAAAAAGGGCACTTACATAACCTACTGAGGAGAATCAGAGCAGCCAGACCTCCAATCATGTGATGCAGCATCTTTCTCTTGCACAATTGGTGTGGTAGCTCACTAACAGTCCTCTCGATATGGGAACGCTTACAGTGTAACTATTCTGATTGGCTGAAAAGCAGGAAATGTGTTTTTTGTAAATATGCCCATCACATTTTCAGACTACAGACTCTTTAATTCGTCTTTGCTGATGCGGTTGAGGGTAAACCATAACGCACAAGCATTCAATATAAAATCAATATAAATCTGAGCATGAGAAGCATTTTATGTGATCTTTGTTATTGTGGTTTAGTCCTTGTTACTACTTTTAAAATTCATAATCCAACATGCGGAACCTAAAAGTTGATGGAGGCAGAGGCAGAATCAAGTCAACAAAGCATGCAATCTAGCAGGTATTTAAAAGGTGTAATGTCGCCCTGCTGGTGATTTGCTGTGCATGCACTGAGAAAATACAATTCCAAAGAATCAAAATCAAAACTTCCTTTGGTGTCCATTTGAGGTTTAAGTTTTCGGCCCTAAAGTAGAGCCGCAACTCGAAACATGAAGAGCAGTTCACAAGGTTTATATACAGTTTCATCAAAAAGCAAAGGCTTAGTCCAATTTGTTAATAAACACAGAAAAAGGGTGCAACATTAATGACTGGAAATGACTGTCTGATGCTGATCATGAACGAGACACTGTGGGAAATATCGGGAGGGGAATGAGTCCCTCAATGACACTAATTTTAAATTTTAAGGTTCTTTTTTGCACAATCTGGGGCTCATCGTTAAAAACATTAACTTGATGACATAATTCATATTCACTCACAGAAATAAGTGTTTAAATCCTCAGAGAGAGAATAAGTCCTTTGGTATATTGCACCCCTTAACATGACCCATAAGTGAATTTTTAAACAAAGTATCTTCACAACATTTTAAGTCAAACTGTCACCTTTATTTTGGAATCTTCACACGTAAAAGCACATCACATCACCAGCATCACTATATAACTGCTCTGGCTCTTCTGCTTCTTGTGACATCCTTTGATGTCAGGAAATGAAAGAAGAACCCAAATACCTCTCACACTCGATGCTCAGAAATAAACCCATGGGCTCAAATCCAAATTAATTTGACAATAAAAAAAAGTCTGTCAGAGACTGGGTTGAGGAACAGAGGGGTCTTGGTTCAAGGCCCGGTGCCTACAAAACAAGTGTTCTGGTAGTAGGGCCAGGTGTCAGGACACATTTGGAGTGTAGCCGGGGTACCCTTGAGCAAGGTAATGCACCTCCAAATGCTGCAATGAGCTGGCAACTCATTCAAGCAAGTAGCGATAGGCCCCCTGTGAAGAAAAGGAAGGAATGAAATGAAATCAGATATTTCATTTGTCAGTTTGTGGTTGTTTAGGATGAAACATGCACATCAGCCCAGATAAGATATTCAAAGGTTATTTTCAAATAACCTTTTACTGTCTTTTAGCAAAAAACCTACCACAAAATAAATAAAATAACTACAGCCAAAATACTTGATAATTAAATTAAACACATTATACTGCATTGCATCTTTTCTCCACCTTGAGGTGGTGGCCCAACCATGTGTGCATGCGTGCATGTGTGTGTGTGTGTGTGTGTGTGTGTGTGTGTGTGTGTGTTGGGGGACGTTAGACCAGGACTATCATTTTGAGTCACATGTGCTATAGCTGAGAAGAAAGACTAGATTTTTTTGTAGAAGTGGGGAAGTAATATTCATTTATCCTCACAATAAGATGTGCCTGGCCTTTTGATTCTTTACTTGTGCTTGTTGGTTATTTTTGACACATTTCCTACTGAAATGGAAGTTACTATATTAAATTTGTCATTTAGAAAATCTAAAGTTCATCTATCACTTCAGCTGCACTGAACTATATTTGATGATCTCATGACCTAGCAAGCATATCACAAGCATCTATTTTTAAGAAATCATGATTAACAGATCAATTTCAGTTGCACATTACTGTGAATTACTATCAACTCCCACCAGCTATTTTTTTTACGGCCCTTGCACTGTCAGCCCCTGAAGGTGCACCTCACAGGAATTTAAATTTGAGTCATTGTTGTCCATTTTTTTCCTGCCAGTACAAATAGGCAAGTTTTGTAATTCATAATCCAAGTTAAAAATGCATTGTTACTATTTATATTTATACATTTTTGTTTTTGGTAAGGAAAAAAATAAGTTTCCATTTCGACTGCATGCCTTGCCCAACTGACAAACATCGGTCTGTGGTATTTGCTTCTCATCACCTTTGAAAGAAAACAAGCCAGAGGTAAAAAGTAGACTGCGGTTGGCTGCATGTCTTTCTTTTACCAGAACCCATATGACTTGCTCAACAGGATACTGGCCCCAACAAATGCCTCAAACAATTTTAGTACATGCGGTTAACATTGTGCAGCTCTGACCTTTTAGTGAGTTGACCTTAATCAGTATAGACAAAAGAAAAGATTTATCAGCTCAAAATTTACCCTCTGCCTCTTCAGTTAACCCATTCATAGCATTAGATAACATCTGCTAAAACTATTAGTGGGTGTAGGTGAAGGACAGCTGCACCAGTGGTCCAAGGATCAAAAATCAAACTAAGTAGACAGATGATGAAACATTTTTGACATGTTTTTTGTTACGCCTGTTCGCCATAAAATCTCTCTGTTGGGAATTTAAAAATAAATAAAAATTGCAATTCTTGAAACATCTGAGAAGCAGTTTTATTTTCATATGCTTTAAAAAGAAGTAGACCCTAAAGCCTCATTATGACCAAACCCACCACAAATGTGTGAATTTTCCATGGTCCTTTGTCACCGTGCAAGTGAGAAAGAGAGCAAGAAAGAGAGAAAGAGTGTATGTGTGTGTGTGTGTGTGTGTGTGCGTGTGTGAGGGACAGAGAGAGAGAGAGAGAGAGCGCAGTGACAGTCCAAATGCAAATGAATAATTGAGTTTCATTTTTGCTGTGGTGCAGGTGTGAATGTGATGTACAATAACAATAACAATTGTGTAACTAAGAAAGTATCAAGGAAACCATGCAATAAAAAAAAAAAAAATGACATGTGGTCATGCTCTGGAATACAGATGTACTATTATAATGTTTGTCTATTTCATAGTCATGATACTCAAAAAAGGTTGTTTCTGCAGTGCACATATCACTAAGCACATTGTTTCATAGGCCTGGTTGCAATTTACCAAGTTTACAGTGGCGGTGCAACTCTTTAGTGTTGCTTCCTTTTGCAGAGCGAGTGGAGGTGCTGTTGAGACTTTATTTGTATCTGTACACATCTACTCATGACTGATTATCTGTGCAGGCCACAAGACTTTTGCTCAGAAAGTCTCTCATGTACCCACCAAAGTAAAAGTGGGTTAATATTTACTAATGTTAGAAGTCATAAAGCGCAACGTCGCAGCTATATTTGTGTGGTGGTAAATAGCACCACACCCTGTCCTTTGTCTGTGGTTGAGGTGAGCTAGTTAGAAACCTTGATCCCTATTCTGTCAGCGGTTGCACGTGTTTTCTCGGCGAGTGAAGTTTCTGCAAAATGTCTACCTGGAAAATCACAGTGATGCACTGCAAATGGTGTCTGTGCAACTTCTGGCATTTCCAAGTTTCAGCATTCAGTCTAGACACAAAAAATCTGCTCACAAAAAGCGGAGACCCGGGAAGCCTGTTTGGATTCTCTGTGGCCTTGCACCAGCAGCAGAACCCTACCAGGAGGAACCTGTGAGTACAAAACAGCCTCAGTTGTCTTTGAATACTACCACGTCTCACCAATTGAGGTGTTTTTGTCCAGATTGCTGGTGGGAGCTCCACGAGCCAAACATCAGAACCAGGTCAATGTTACCGGTGTTGTTTACCAGTGTGACCTTGCAACAACATCTGAACGCTGTGAGCCCATTGAGTTTGATAATAAAGGATGCTGCTGGAAATATGGGCCATTTTCGCTTGCTGTGATGGTTGGGGGGGGTTCTCTTGGTGATTTGTACTTTACCAGTACACCAGTGATTTGTACTTTACCAGTACAAATTGAATTGTATGAATTGTCCAATATTTCACTAGGGTTTGAGTTTTATTAAGGAACACAAGGGCTTGTGTTGCAGCTTAAGGTTCATCTTTATAATTTAGGTCAGGAAAGGGTCAAAACTCTTTATCTGCTTATAGTTCAAAAACAAGTATGAGAAAAAACAGTTACTGATTTTAAATTTAAACTCCTCAGTGGTTTTATTTTCTAGAGTTCCTTGAAAGTAGAGGAATAGACGGCCAGTGGATGGGAGTAAGAGTAACAAGTCAAGGTCCTGGGAAAAATGTAATGGTGAGTAACACAACCTGAAAGAATAAAGCAAAACCTGGAAAACTGAAAACCGGTCTTCACCTGTTTTCTTATCTGTCTCTGTAGATGTGCGCCCATCGTTACCAGCAATGGGTCCCAGATGCCTTTGTGGCTCACCTATTGACAGGCCAGTGTTACCTCTTAGGAGATGACCTGCAGGCACAGGTCCAGACGCAAGATAAGACGTGGAGGAGGGTGGTTTGTGACTCTGAACATCTCAGCAATTTCCGGAACAACCACCATTGGTTTGCATATTGCCAACAGGGCATGTCATTCTAATATTTATAATAATTTTATGTGATTTATCAGGAATCGTACGCATGGAGGCTATAGACGACTTTCCATTTCCAATTGATGACCCACGGGAGACCGGAGATATTGACCACTTTAATCCCGAGCTTATTCCTCTCCTAAGGAACAGCTACCTGGGTTGGTTTGAGTTTTGGTCTTACTCTTTTCCCATGTTGAATGAAAGTTATAGTTTCACTAATAAGTGTAATGGGTCTGTCCTCCAGGATTCTCCATTGACTCTGGTCTGGCTCTTATCAGGAAGGGTGAGCTGACCATCGTTTCAGGAGCTCCCAGAGGAGGTTACAGTGGTCAGGTGGCCTTTCTTAGGCCAGACCCTAGAGCCAAGAAACACTTGTCTGTGGAGTTGGTCCTCTCTGGTCCGGGTCTAGCCTCTTCTTTTGGATATGATGTGGCTGTAGCTGATTTCAACGGTGATGGGTAGGTTTATTTTAGAACAATATCTAATTAAATTATCTTTTATTTATCCTCCGAGACCTTCAACTCTCTCCCAGCCTCTTTACAGTCAATGATGGTATTACTGTACAATCACCTAACAATCAATATTGACATTAGTGGCTGTTTTTTTCTTTTCCAAAGATGGGAGGACCTTGCTGTAGGGGCACCACAGTTCTATAAGAAAGATGAGTTAGTTGGAGGAGCAGTATATATATATATTAACGACAATGGGAGAAACTGGGAGAAGATCGCTCCAATTCAGCTTCTTGGACAACAAAGCTCCATGTTTGGACTCGCCGTGGAAAACATAGGAGACACCAATCAAGATAATTATGAAGGTTAAGTCATTTTAATATAAAAACGACGGACACACTGAAACGTCAACCACAGAGCTGGCAAAGGAGCCGTCAAAGCAGACGAAAACCTAGTAAACAGCGACCTCTGCGGTCATGTGTGACAACTACAGGCTGATAATCTAGCTGAAAAAGAACTGCAGTATATTTTAAATACAAATCACACGCTTAAGAACAATGCCACGGACCAAAAACTAATATCGTGTATGTTACTGTTGTTTCCATTGTTAGATATTGCTGTTGGAGCACCATATGATGGGTCTGGCCGAGTGTATCTTTACTGTGGCTCGTCAAACGGTATCAACACAAAGGCAGCGCAGGTAGGGACGTAAATATGGAAGCCTGGAAGGGACATTTCTGCCGAAAGGGAGATTGAATGTTCTCTTTTCTTCAAGTGCTCTCATCCAGATCCAGATCTGTGACGCTGTTTGGATATTCACTGTCCGGGAACTTGGACGTGGACGATAATCTGTACCCTGATTTGGCTGTAGGATCTCTGTCCGATTCTGTCTTTGTTTATAGGTATTTAAAACTTAAGCACGTGGAGATGAAGACAATTGAATTGAAATGATCAACAGTCTTTCTGCGTTCCAGAGCGAGGCCCGTGGTCCGTGTCAGCAGCACCCTGCGAGTTACACCGGATAAAATAGACATCACAAAGGAACAGTGTGATAAACGTACATGGTATGGTATAAAACGCAAACGATAACATGACATGACAACATGAAGCACCTTTGATCGGGTGTTCTTTTGCACTTGTACAGTTATTTTACAGCTCAAGCGTGTTTTTCTTACATATCACACTCGTCTTTCAAGTTTCTCTTCTATTTGATTGACTGAAGATGTAACTTAATAGGAGTAAAACAGCTGTGAAGTGATATTTTAAAAAAATGCATTTACATGATATCTCTTAAAGGCTGCTTAACTGAATCGTCTGCTGCATCCACATGCATAATTTTCTCCCCTTTGCAGTACTCAATTACACTTTTGAGGCTGATATTAGGAAGAGCAATGTCAGGCTTCCTCCCAGAGTGGGTTTTCTGGGGCTTCCTCGAGTGAAGCTGGAGCTGCCGGGGCAGGATATGGAAATCTGTACTGACATCAAGCTCAGACTCCTGGTACTCTTTTCTTGTGTTACAAGACCCATCATCTGGTTCACAGACAAAGATGACTATGACCACTTCTCTTGCAGCGGGATTTCAAAGACCGGCTACACTCTATCCCCGTCTCAGTTACTATGTCTCTGGGGAGTTCCACTCAATGGACCAGTGGGCAGGTTACACCCATACTGGACCGCTTTCAGCCCAATAACAAGGTCTCAGAGGTACACAAATCTTGACCATTTAAATTTAGAAAGCGCCTTTGTCCACAAGAGCATATTAGAACCTTTGAAAGAGTAACAAATGACCTCTGCCCTGTGTGTTTTTGACAGATCACCCTCCTAAACAGAGGCTGCGGCAGCGACAACATTTGCCAAAGCAACCTCCATCTACAGTATGACTTCTGCTCCAGACAAACAGAAAATGGCAAAAGCGTGTTCAGATCGCTCAGCGGGTAAGACGAGGCACCACAAGCCCAATGGAACAGATCTACAGCTGAGCATGATTGGACGCTCTGTCCTTCTGTCAGAGAGGATGGTGTAGCAGTCATCACTCCAACTGAGGAAGACATCGCTTTGGAGCTGACAGTGACCAACTGGGGCGGGGATGACGCCCACCAAACTCGCTCAATCATCAGTCTGCCAGACACTCTCCGTTACTCTGATATTGTCAGCACAGCTTCGGTGAGTGCCGGAGGATTTAGGAACCTTTGTAAGTTACCAGAGCGGACGGACATGGCTGCAGCTGTAAAACCAAATCATCTTTCATCACCCTAGGAGCCAAAGGTGGACTGTACAGTCAATGACAAAGGGACTCTAATAGACTGTGGACTGGGAAACCCAATCCAGAGAGATGCAGAAGTCAGTCCCACAGAATTTCCTCACCAGTTTCTCTTCTATCCTCACTTTCTTCTTCCTCCCTGTAGGTTACATTCTGTGTGATGCTAACAACATCAGGCATCTCTTTGAGTACAAAGGCTGTGAATATCACTCTGCAGCTTCAAACGTAAGTGATCAGAGACCGGCATAAGTTATTGATCACTGAGCTATACTCTACATGAATGTGAATAATCTTTCAGAACCAGCAGGCAGGACTTAAAACCAGTTGAGGCGGTGGCCAAAGTATTTTTTGAACTAAAACTGCAATTATACGGGTAAGTGTGGCATCATTACCTCATTGTTTGTCATTTAATAACGCAAATGAAATGTTTTCTTTCATTGTTATGTGCTTTTTGGAGGTCACAGAAGTCAAATGTGTTTTTAATTATCTGAAGATGCAGAACAAGATCTTCAGATGCAATGTAATATGCAAAACTGATAATGAATTTGAGGTTGAGCTTGCAAAAGGTTCATTTTGTCCATCTCAAGTGTCCTTTGGCCAAAGCTTGGAGGGTAAGAGCACCATAAAATCGGCAGAGGATATCGGAGCTGCAGTTCAGTATGAATTTATGGTAAATCATCTTTTCCTCTACTTTTTCATACAACATATTAGGTTTACATCTGAAGCAAAAAGTCAAACCACGCTGTGATGTCTTATTCCGGCAGATAACAAATTTGGGTAGATCACTGAAATCCTTCACTAATGCTTCACTGAACCTCTTCTGGCCAAAGGAGAATTCTGCTGGGAAGTGGCTTCTGTACCTGAGTCACACCAGCAGTAAAGGTGTCCAGTCTGTGCCCTGCTCGCCTGTAAATGAGATCGATCACCTTAAAGATGTAAAGGTACCCAACACCTCTGCCTATTACTCAAACTGTTTTACACAACACTTCTGACCATCATTGAAAACCTGTGAAGTCTTAGCTCTCTGTTTCAGGATTACAGCTCATTTAATTATTTAATGATTACCGTGGATGCGACACTCAGTTTGACAAACTCTCCAGAAAACACTGGGCTAAAATCTGACAGACTAAGCACACAGGTAAACACCAAATATAGTAAAATCACACTCAGCTGCCTAACTGTGGGGAATAATTATTCCTATATTCACTTGAACGTCAACAGGTAAAACTGACAGTATTCATGGAGAGAGAGATCGAGTATTTCACCATAGTCGCCTGGTGGATCATCTTCCTCACTGTCATTGCGTTGCTTTTGTTGCTGGCAATGATGGTCTTCTTGTTGTCGATGGTAAATGAAATAATTTCTTAGTGGAGGCTTGAAAATTGCATTCATTTCAGCTATGCTGATGCACATATTAAAACACCAAGTTATTTAACAACAGTTACTCCATGTTAAAGACGGCCCTCCAAACTGCTGCAACATAATATTCTAAATATTGGCTACAAACATACATAATTATTTCTATGTTTTCTGTGTGATCAGCGTGGATGTATCCACTGGCCAACTCGGAATCAAAAACCCCAAGCTGAGGACCCAAACCAAGAAACTCTCCACCTTAAAGATGGGATTTCCTGAAGAAATTTACCTTTTTTTAAAAAAAAAAAAAAGAAATTGAAGCAGAAAATATATCACTTGTTTATTACCAAAAAACTGTTACAACATGAAAAAGGCTGTGCTATATTTCAATGTATGAGGAAGGTGCGAGAGGTGGGAAGAGATGGGGGAAAAATGTTGAGAATGAATGAATACTGATCATAATGACTATGGATCAGAGAAAGCGTCCATGAGGACCATACTGATGCTTTAGTATCAACAGTGTTTTGTTTTTACAACAGTGTTCATTTTACCATATTTTTGGTCATTTTCCTTCACAAACAAATGAAATGTGTACAAAGAGATGCTGTCTTTTACGTATTTAACTCACTGTTAACTAAATGCCATGCCTCTCGGGGGCAGCAGGGGAAAGTTGACTGTACCTAAAGGCAAAATTGTGCTGATGTTATTGTGACGTTGTGGCAGGACGAGGAACGACTCAGACTGAGCAGATGGTTTAAACGTCTTTATTCCGCATCCACCAGACAATACTAAATGGAGCTTCGAACAGTGCATCTAATGAAGGACTAACCACGCCCATCACCACATGCATCACCTGGGTGTGAGATACACCCCTATGTGTCCGCCACAACGTAACTCAGTTTAACGCCTGCTTTGCCGTACCTTGAAGTATCCACTGATAACTGATACATCATCAGCACATGGTGAATATTTAAATGGGGGATTGGTGACAATTGGACCACCCCAACGTTTCCCTAAAATGGTGTTGTTGATTCAGTTCATTCACACACAAAAAAAACTGTTTAAGTTGCTTTACGACCACTTTAATGAGCTTTAAGGACAAAATCAAAAAAAAAAAAAGGACAATAAAATGAGAATTCTATGTGAAAACGGATCCAATGAGTTTGGTATATATATATTTTATTTATTTATTTTGCAGTAAACCAGTACTTAGTTCCCCTCAGACTGAAACTTAGATTCTAGCATCATTTCCTGATGTGTGCACATTTACCTTTCTGCTAATTCTGGCCACATTTATAACCACATGTCTACAATCGTTGCAGTTTTTTGTTGCAGAGTGATTATTCAGAGTCACCACTCACACATTAGGTCCACAGCAAAGACACATCCATTTTGTCATCCTGGCTGAAATACCTCTTGAATGATTTTCTTATTTCTTTCTATTTCTAAATTTCACATTCAAAGTCTTTTCAGCTTCTGACACCAGAGTAAATGCACTCTGGGGGTAACTCCCCCTTTGCTGCATGCCTTTTCTTTCTTGAGGGGAAATTCAGCGTTACATAGCTCTCTACTCTCAACTCGCCATCCTGAAAATAATCAACACACATTAAATCTCCAATGATGACGTGTAAATCTGAGGCGGTGTCCAAAACCAACCCCTATACCGTCTATAGTGAGGAACTCAATGTATCCACTGTGACACAGCACCAGTGCGTGTTTGATATTTGTTAATTTGTAGGGAGAAAATAAAATTACTCCAGCACTGATGTCGATGTGGTACATAGACATTAAGTGTCTGCAAACTTTGGCTGCAACAAATATAGTGATGCATTTGGGCATTTATGGTGATATCTAAGCATATCTTAACTGCAGCGCCCCCTAGAGTCACCTCTGCCTCCTCCTGAAGACTTCCTTATTTTTGTCAAAAACCAATGAATGAGAGAAAACAGGGGTTTGGTAAAATGTAAAATATGAATAACAATCAATTGTGCACATACAAATTAAGTTCACCTTGATGTTATTTACCGGAATTTGAATTTTACAATAACGTCCTCAACCAGTTCTATTATCTATTATATTAACACATTTCTATCCAGGAAAGCTCCTTCTCAGCAGCCTGTGAGGTCACAGCTCACAATAACATCAGCCAACATGAAACTTGAACCCTCATTTGTCTCGTTTCGGCTTCAATGTGGAGCACGGCTTCCTGGGCTGGACTGTGAACGCTCTGTTGCCTGTGTGTGTGTGTGTGTGTCTGTGTGTGTGTGTGTGTGTGTGTGTGTGTGTGTTGGGGGTGGGGGGCAGTCTGTGAGAGGTTCTTCCACAGTAGTTTGATTACTGCTGAATTTCTACATATGATGTCACAGCCCCATTTCCCAGTTCCCTGCCTCTGCTCCACTCTACCTGCCAGCCACTCCCACCCCGTCAGCTCAACGCCACTTACCTGCAAGCACAGCTGCAGCTTATTCCTCTCAGTCTTTGCCAGATTGTTCTTCTGCTTTCATGCGAGACTTTCCAGCGTTGTTTCCCTGCTGGATTACCCGTTACCGACCCCTGCCTGTCTCCCCTGTTCCCCGGACAACTTACCTGCTTTCTGCCCCTGACTACGACTTCTGCCTCAGCGTCTCTGGTTCCTGTCTGCTCACCTGGTTTTGACTTCTCCACCCGGCCCCGACTTCGCTGCTGCTCGTCCCCAGTCTGCCCCGCTACATCGTCAGCCTCCTCTCCTGTAAGCCCCTTTCTGTCACTACTGCCCGCTGTCAGTGGAACTGCACGGTTCCGAGGATTTACATCCTTCCCCCTTGGTTCCGCATTCCGGCTCTGCACGACCCACTCCCCGAGCCTGCAACCCATAGACTTTGTGCGGGCCCTGAGCCTGAAGAACGGACTATTTCCTGTGTTTCCTTGTCTGCCTGAGTTCCTGTTTGCCCGTCTGCTAATTAAAGTCATTACCACGGTCCAGTTTTCCAGAGTGCTGCTTTTGGGTCGCACCCGTCACATATAAAGAGAAAAGAAAACTAACTGATAGATTCTTCCAAAGTCTGGTGTCCTCAGTGTTTGACCAACAATGAGTCTTTGATCTGATTTGTGTGTCTCTTTTTTTTTATGATAATCTTGAGTAGTTTCTGCACTGCCAAAAAATTCTGAGGGTGAATTCATGCTAAATAACCCGTCGTGTAAATATTAAATCCACTCAAGGTAATAACTCTTTTTTCCAGTTTCCTGTTGTATTTTGTTTTACTGCATGTCAACTGTAGAAAACCGGACCTGAACATGAAAGAAACCTTGGTGCTGCTGGTGGTTTATGTGTTCCAAAGACAGTTGATTATTTCCACTGTTGTTCACATTAGTCCAATCAGAGGATGGTGTTTCTGCGCCCTCCCATTTGATACGAGTACATAAGATGGACATTTTTGACATTTCAGCCCATCTAACCGTCTCCTTAGCTGGATTAGCCAAACATGAGGTTTATATTTTATCTGCTGAGCCTCCGACTCGTGCGTAAGTATATACAGTCCTCTTTTATTCCATTTTTATTCAACGTTAACACAGAATAGTGCCCATGTTACTGCATTGGCTGTTTTCTTTAGGTGGGGTGGATGAGCAGCACTTTGAGATGAAACGGGCTGATATTGGAGAAAATGTGACTCTGACTTGTGAACGCGAGCAATCTGGAGAGCCAGCAATGTTCTATTGGATCAGATTTGTTCCTGGAAGCCCACCTGATGTCGTGGGAGTCATTTATTATTTTGACTACAAGGCTCCAAACAATTCCTCTCATTTTATTTGTGAACAAGGGCCTGGCACGTTTATGTTGCATATTCTGTCAGTGACTCCACATGATGCAGGATTTTATTACTGTATTAAAACTGTTTTTACAAGCCTGACATTTCTTCATGGGATATTTCTCAGAATTCAAGGTAAGAATGATGTAAAATAACAATTTACTTTCATATTCGTTTAAAATGTTAGAGGTAAAGATAAGATATCTTTATTTCTGCCACAGTGGGAACATTTACATGGCTGCAGCAGCAAAGTCTGTGATTCAGAGCGATAGATTTGACAGAAACCCGACATGTTTCTTGTTATTTCAATTTCTCAGGGACGGAGCCTGATGTCAAAGCCGTAATCCAAGTGCCTCCGTCTGATTCGGTGCGTTCAGTGACGCTGCAGTGTTCTGTCCTCTCTGACTCTGAAAACACAACCTGCAGAACAGAGCGCAACGTGTGCTGGTTCCAGTCTGGACCTGATGCATCTTATCCCAGTGTCTTTGCTGCACACGGAGGCAGCCAGGATGGATGCCAGGGTGGTGTCAGAGGTGGCGCTCCACAGAAATGGGAGAGCAGCAGCTCAGAGTTACTGGGCTCCTCTGATGCTGGGCCCTTTTCCTGCGCTGTGGCCACATGTGAGGAGTTTTTCTTTGGAACCCTCAACTTCAGGACTGCAGGGGTCTTAGATGAGAACACTATATTGGTGGTTCTGCTGGCTGCTGCTTTGGTTGTAAGTGTCATTGTAAATGTCTGCCTGGTTTGGATCCTAAAGGGCAAATCTTCGAGCTGTTGCGAGGGTACGTTATTAATTTTTTTTAAGGAGTTTAAAAACGTAAAATTATTTCCCATTATTGTTCAGTGAGAATATATTCAATAAAATACCTTCTGAAACAGCTGCTTTTATTTCTCTTATATTAAAAACAGCTGCCGTACTCAGTTGCACAACAGGCGCGAGTGACGAGGACACTCAGCCGGTGAGGATCAGAACAATCAAAAGCGTTATAGACGTGTAAATACTGATTTTTGATTAACATGAGATTTTTCCCTGTGTCTGCTCAGGCAGAAGAGGAGATGTGTTATTCTGCTGCAGTCTTCACCAGGAGCAAAGCTCAACCAGACAGAGGTCGTCTCAAAGACAAAGAAACAGTCTACTCTGAAGTGAGGACCCACGTTATAGAAAATTAATGCAAATGTAGGAAACACATTGTTTATTAAGACAATTCAAATAAAATTACACGCAGTACAAATATGACGACGTTATCGCTCAGCTTTTAAGAGTTTTAAGACCTGCTTTGTATCCATAGAAGGACCGATTTAAAATTTAAAATTGGTCTGGTCAGGTTTGATCAGTTCTTCTCCTCTAAACCTGAAATTATTTCTTATTATTGTTCATTGTATTATTGTGATTATTATATTTTTTAGCAGTTTAGGTGTTTTAATTTCTTTTTTGTAGGTTTGTTAACTGTTCTGAAACTTGCTCAAAATAATGCTGGTGTGTCCCAGCAAAAGCATTTATGTTATTATGAACCAGAATTAACTAAAAGTTTGCTTTAGTGTGTTTAATAAAAGGCTAAAAACGTACCTTTTATGTTTTGTTACAGATTTTTCCCAATAATTTAAGTTTATTTGTAAGGCAGCCGTTAATAAGTTACTATGTATATAAGGAAAACAGACATTTGGTTGAAAATGAACAGATGCATCCGATAAACACGGAAATTGAAACATATGAACTGTCTAAACCACATAATTGTCTGTCAAACCATTGGCCTAGATTATAAATTAAGCGAAAAATGTTCAACTATTCTTTATATCCACTGGAGGTCTGGACATCCGCAGACATTGGTCTAGTATTAAAGCACCGTGTGGCTAGCTTTATAAGAATCTTCTATGTGAGCTGATTAGACCACAAAATGATAATAATTAATAATTAATAATGCAATCCTAGTTTATCATTTGTTTAAATAATTCTGCACATCAGGATGTCACCAGACTTTGATGGACTGCCTATTAGATTGAGCCACATCAAACAGACCTACTGGTTCCAGTTCAGGTTCAAAAACTGCTGCAAGTTTAAGCACAAATGCGTAATTGTTGGTGCTACAGTACAATTTGAATATGTACTGCAGCATGTATGTCTCCCCCTCGTGGTAGATGAAGTCATTACACACTTGTTTTCAACTTCACTTAAACAGACTTATATATTATTGTTCTTTGATTTTTAAATCTAAATATTTTTGTGCTGAACGTGTCTATTGTCTTTCTAACCTCCCTCTATTGCACCTCTCCCTCTCTCTACCAGTTGGGTTAAAGGAAACAGGGTCATTTCACGGTTTCTGCCTCACCACACTTGCCTCAAGGAGAGAGTTTGTTCATTCTTAATATTATTCTATATTAAATACATGTAATTATTAGTAAATTAGTTTAAATTAAATTGGTTTGAAGTGTAGATGATCTTATTGGATGTGTTAAAACACAAACCAAAATCTCTTCTAAACATAATTTTTGGGTTACTGCTGTAAATTTCTGGTTGGCGAGTCAGGGAGCTAAAATTCAAATGAATTCCTTCACCATCAAAACTAAATTCTCTCAGATTTAAGAAAAGGGGAAATGTCATCACAGTGCTTTTACTACTTAAAAACTCTGCTTCAGTTTTCAGAGGTTGGAAAACGAGCTGATATCTCCTCCCCTGTGCTCTTACTGAGAACCAAGCACACTGTAATGAAACTGTTTCCTTCATCTGATCATTTGAGCAGCACCTTTAACCCGTGAGACGCGACAGGCGCACTAAGTAGAGAATGCTGATTCTATTTTATATCCTCCTCTTTCCTGTCAGATTTGGGGGTAAGTAACACAGGAAACTACATTTTTTTTACTAATTAGTTCCAAGAATCTGCTCTTTGCTCTGTCATTTTGGAGAGATCAAACACATTTTCCTATGTTGGGTGTATTATTTGCCTTTACAGGATGCACAAATAACAACATTGAGACCAAGAATGTAACTGTTGGACAGACTGTGAGACTGAAGTGTCCCCGCAAGACGGCAGCAACCCACTTATGGATCAGAGTTATTCCTGGAACCTTACCTGAACTCCTCGGAAAATCACTTGAACATACAAAAGATTCTCACTTCACAACCAAAATGGAATCAGGATCATTTGTTTTGGTTATTAATAACACACGTGTGAATGATACTGGAGTTTATTTGTGCATGAAGGGGCAAAGTGCATTTTTGAAAAGAGTAGACCTAACAGTAGTAGGTGAATATCTGCTGGTTTGGACATAGTTCATCTTGGAACATCACAGTTCATTTATCAGAATTCATTTGTGCCTAATTTTGTCTCAGAATCCGAAGGTGATGGTGTCCCCACGGCTCATCCCTATGATCCGACCCCTGGAGAACGCTCTGTGCTCCTCCAGTGTCCCGTCCTCTCTGACTCTGAGAACCCAACGTCTCTGGATGACCTCAACAGCCGCTGCTGTGGCTCCAGATCTGTTGGGCCATTTTTCAGTTTTCATTGCAGAAACAACGTGGAAGTGGATGAAAACAACTTAAACAGATCCAGAAACAGCGTCTTCAGTAACATCTGCTCTTCTGGAGATTTGTGTTGTTCCGTAGGAAAATGTGAGCAGACATGGGGGAACTGCTCAGAGCCCGAAATTGAAGGTAAAAGTTGACTTTTGCATTCTACTTCCTGTATTTTAAATTGGCAATAAATATGCTAATTTGCTAATTATTTTTAATTTTATGATTTCAGTGCAAATTAAAGATGGCCATATAATCTCCATAGTTTTATACACACTCGGTGCTGCTGTGTCCGGTGGTCTCATGGTCTTTTTTATTTATCTGAGGACTAAGCAGAAGAATAACCTTTGTGGTTGTTGCACTGGTAAGAAACACTTCTCTTAAATGTCTTAAAGTTACTTGAGAAGCATTTTGGGCAAATCTACTTCACTTGTGTACTTTTCTTTCACCAATCAGCTCGTTTTACTCAGCTGTTTTTATTTCTCTTATTTTTAAAACAGCTGCCGTACTCAGTTGCACAACAGGCGCGAGTGGCGAGGACACTCAGCCGGTGAGGATCAGAACAATCAAAAGCGTTATAGACGTGTAAATACTGATTTTTGATTAACATGAGATTTTTCCCTGTGTCTGCTCAGACAGAAGAGGAGATGTGTTATTCTGCTCCAGTCTTCACCAGGAGCAAAGCTCAACCAGACAGAGGTCGTCTCAAAGACAAAGAAACAGTCTACTCTGAAGTGAGGACCCCCGATAGAAGAAATTAATGCAAATGTAGGAAACACATTGTTTATTAAGACAATTCAAATAAAATTACACACAGATACAAATATGGCGACGTTATCGCTCAGCTTTTAAGAGTTTTAAGAGCTGCTTTGTATCCATAGAAGGACCGATTTAAAATTTAAAATTGGTCTGGTCAGGTTTGATCAGTTCTGCTCCTCTAAACCTGAAATTGTTTCTTATTTTTGATCATTGTATTATTGTGATTATTGTAGATTTTTTTTTAGCAGTTTTGGTGTTTTAATTTCCATATTGTCTTTTTTGTAGGTTTGTTAATTGTTCTGAAACTTGCTCAAAATAATGCTGGTGTGTCCCAGCAAAAGCATTTTTGTTATTATAAACCAGAATTGACTAAAAGTTTGCTTCAGTGTGTTTAATAAAAGGCTAAAAACTTACCTTTTATGTTTTGTTACAGATTTTTCCCAATAATTTTATGTTTATTTGTTTGTTAAAGCAAAGTTTATTTATAAGGCAGCCATCAATGAGTTACTATGCATATAAGTAAAACAGACATTTGGTTGAAAATGAACAGATGAATCCGATAAACACGGAAATTGAAACATATGAACTGTCTAAACCACATAATTGTCTGTCAAACCATTAACCTAGAATATAAATTAAGCGAAAAATGTATGATTTCAGTGAAAATTAAAGATGGCCATATAATCTCCATAGTTTTATACACACTCGGTGCTGCTGTGTCCGGTGGTCTCATGGTCTTTTTTATTTATCTGAGGACTAAGCAGAAGAAAAACCTTTGTGGTTGTTGCACTGGTAAGAAACACTTCTCTTAAATGTCTTAAAGTTACTTGAGAAGCATTTTGGGCAAATCTACTTCACTTGTGTACTTTTCTTTCACCAATCAGCTCGTTTTACTCAGCTGTTTTTATTTCTCTTATTTTTAAAACAGCTGCCGTACTCAGTTGCACAACAGGCGCGAGTGACGAGGACACTCAGCCGGTGAGGATCAGAACAATCAAAAGCGTTATAGACGTGTAAATACTGATTTTTGATTAACATGAGATTTTTCCCTGTGTCTGCTCAGACAGAAGAGGAGATGTGTTATTCTGCTCCAGTCTTCACCAGGAGCAAAGCTCAACCAGACAGAGGTCGTCTCAAAGACAAAGAAACAGTCTACTCTGAAGTGAGGACCCCCGATAGAAGAAATTAATGCAAATGTAGGAAACACATTGTTTATTAAGACAATTCAAATAAAATTACACACAGATACAAATATGGCGACGTTATCGCTCAGCTTTTAAGAGTTTTAAGAGCTGCTTTGTATCCATAGAAGGACCGATTTAAAATTTAAAATTGGTCTGGTCAGGTTTGATCAGTTCTGCTCCTCTAAACCTGAAATTGTTTCTTATTTTTGATCATTGTATTATTGTGATTATTGTAGATTTTTTTTTAGCAGTTTTGGTGTTTTAATTTCCATATTGTCTTTTTTGTAGGTTTGTTAATTGTTCTGAAACTTGCTCAAAATAATGCTGGTGTGTCCCAGCAAAAGCATTTTTGTTATTATAAACCAGAATTGACTAAAAGTTTGCTTCAGTGTGTTTAATAAAAGGCTAAAAACTTACCTTTTATGTTTTGTTACAGATTTTTCCCAATAATTTTATGTTTATTTGTTTGTTAAAGCAAAGTTTATTTATAAGGCAGCCATCAATGAGTTACTATGCATATAAGTAAAACAGACATTTGGTTGAAAATGAACAGATGAATCCGATAAACACGGAAATTGAAACATATGAACTGTCTAAACCACATAATTGTCTGTCAAACCATTAACCTAGAATATAAATTAAGCGAAAAATGTATGATTTCAGTGAAAATTAAAGATGGCCATATAATCTCCATAGTTTTATACACACTCGGTGCTGCTGTGTCCGGTGGTCTCATGGTCTTTTTTATTTATCTGAGGACTAAGCAGAAGAAAAACCTTTGTGGTTGTTGCACTGGTAAGAAACACTTCTCTTAAATGTCTTAAAGTTACTTGAGAAGCATTTTGGGCAAATCTACTTCACTTGTGTACTTTTCTTTCACCAATCAGCTCGTTTTACTCAGCTGTTTTTATTTCTCTTATTTTTAAAACAGCTGCCGTACTCAGTTGCACAACAGGCGCGAGTGACGAGGACACTCAGCCGGTGAGGATCAGAACAATCAAAAGCGTTATAGACGTGTAAATACTGATTTTTGATTAACATGAGATTTTTCCCTGTGTCTGCTCAGACAGAAGAGGAGATGTGTTATTCTGCTCCAGTCTTCACCAGGAGCAAAGCTCAACCAGACAGAGGTCGTCTCAAAGACAAAGAAACAGTCTACTCTGAAGTGAGGACCCCCGATAGAAGAAATTAATGCAAATGTAGGAAACACATTGTTTATTAAGACAATTCAAATAAAATTACACACAGATACAAATATGGCGACGTTATCGCTCAGCTTTTAAGAGTTTTAAGAGCTGCTTTGTATCCATAGAAGGACCGATTTAAAATTTAAAATTGGTCTGGTCAGGTTTGATCAGTTCTGCTCCTCTAAACCTGAAATTGTTTCTTATTTTTGATCATTGTATTATTGTGATTATTGTAGATTTTTTTTTAGCAGTTTTGGTGTTTTAATTTCCATATTGTCTTTTTGTAGGTTTGTTAATTGTTCTGAAACTTGCTCAAAATAATGCTGGTGTGTCCCAGCAAAAGCATTTTTGTTATTATAAACCAGAATTGACTAAAAGTTTGCTTCAGTGTGTTTAATAAATGGCTAAAAACTTACCTTTTATGTTTTGTTACAGATTTTTCCCAATAATTTTATGTTTATTTGTTTGTTAAAGCAAAGTTTATTTATAAGGCAGCCATCAATGAGTTACTATGCATATAAGTAAAACAGACATTTGGTTGAAAATGAACAGATGAATCCGATAAACACGGAAATTGAAACATATGAACTGTCTAAACCACATAATTGTCTGTCAAACCATTAACCTAGAATATAAATTAAGCGAAAAATGTATGATTTCAGTGAAAATTAAAGATGGCCATATAATCTCCATAGTTTTATACACACTCGGTGCTGCTGTGTCCGGTGGTCTCATGGTCTTTTTTATTTATCTGAGGACTAAGCAGAAGAAAAACCTTTGTGGTTGTTGCACTGGTAAGAAACACTTCTCTTAAATGTCTTAAAGTTACTTGAGAAGCATTTTGGGCAAATCTACTTCACTTGTGTACTTTTCTTTCACCAATCAGCTCGTTTTACTCAGCTGTTTTTATTTCTCTTATTTTTAAAACAGCTGCCGTACTCAGTTGCACAACAGGCGCGAGTGACGAGGACACTCAGCCGGTGAGGATCAGAACAATCAAAAGCGTTATAGACGTGTAAATACTGATTTTTGATTAACATGAGATTTTTCCCTGTGTCTGCTCAGACAGAAGAGGAGATGTGTTATTCTGCTGCAGTCTTCACCAGGAGCAAAGCTCAACCAGACAGAGGTCGTCTCAAAGACAAAGAAACAGTCTACTCTGAAGTGAGGACCCCCGTTAGAAGAAATTAATGCAAATGTAGGAAACACATTGTTTATTAAGACAATTCAAATAAAATTACACACAGATACAAATATGGCGACGTTATCGCTCAGCTTTTAAGAGTTTTAAGAGCTGCTTTGTATCCATAGAAGGACCGATTTAAATTTTAAAATTGGCTTGGTCAGGTTTGATCAGTTCTGCTCCTATAAACCTGAAATTGTTTCTTAATATTGTTCATTGTATAATTGTTATTATTGTAGATTTTTCTTTTGAGCACTTTTGGTGTTTTAATTTCTATATTGTCTGTATTTCTATATTGTACTCTGCAAAGAACTGCTGTAAAAGTCAGTGTTGATCACTGCAATCAACATGTAAAGACATGATAAACAGCCATACATAATGTCAATAATAATGATTGTCCATGTTTTCTCCCAGACCAGTGAGGAGCAGCATTTGGTTTACGCCATTCCAAACATTGCTCGAAGAAAATCAGTGAGAAATGATGATACAGAGAAGGAAGAAAGAAGCATCTACTCTGATGTCAGGGAATACTCTGGAGGGGCTGATTAAGGCTGACTTCTACATTATACTCCATTTTACCATATTTTTGGTCATTTTCCTTCATGAACAAATGCAATGTGTGCAAAGAGATGCTGTGTTTTACGTATTTAACTCACTGTTAACTAAATGCCATGGCTCTCGGGGGCAGCAGGGGAACGTTGACTGTACCTAAAGGCAAAACTGTGCTGAACTCATGTTATTGTGGCGTAACTCAGTTTAACGCCTGCTTTGCCGTACCTTGAAGTATCCACTGATAACTAACACATCACCAGCACATGGTGAATATTTAGATGGGGGATTGGTGACAAATGGACCACCCCAACGTTTCCCTAAAATGGTGTTGTTGTTGATTCAGTTCATTCACACACCAATGAGTTTGGTAAATATATACTGTATTTTATTTATTTATTTTGCAGTAAACCAGTACTTAGTTCCCCTCAGACTGAAACTTAGATTCTAGCATCATTTCCTGATGTGTGCACATTTGCCATTCTGCTCATTCTGCCCACATTTATAACCACATGTCTACAATCGTTGCGGTTTTTTGTTGCAGAGTGATTATTCAGAGTCACAACTCACACATTAGGTCCACAGCAAAGACGCATCCATTTTGTCATCCTGGCTGAAATACCTCTTGAATGATTTTGTTTTTCCTTTCTATTTCTAAATTTCACATTCAAAGTCTTTTCAGCCTCTGACACCAGAGTAAATGCACTCTGGGGGTAACTCCCCCTTTGCTGCATGCCTTTTCTTTCTTGAGGGGAAATTCAGCGTTACATAGCTCTCTTCTCTCAACTCGCCATCCTGAAAATAATCAACACACGTTAAATCTCCAATGATGACGTGCAAATCTGAGGTGGTGTCCAAAACCAACCCCTATACCCTCTATAGTGAGGAACTCAATGTATCCACTGTGACACAGCACCAGTGCGTGTTTGATATTTGTTCATTTGTAGGGAGAAAATAAAATTACTCCAGCACTGATGTCAATGAATAATGCAAATGTAGGAAACACATTGTTTATTAAGACAATTTAAATAAAATTACACACAGATAAAAATATGGCGACGTTATCGCTCAGCTTTTAAGAGTTTTAAGAGCTGCTTTGTATCCATAGAAGGACCAATTTAAAATTTAAAATTGGTCTGGTCAGGTTTGATCAGTTCTGCTCCTCTAAACCTGAAATTGTTTCTTATTATTGATCATTGTATATTGTGATTATTGTAGGGTTTTTTTTTAGCAGTTTTGGTGTTTTAATTTCCATATTGTCTTTTTTGTAGGTTTGTTAATTGTTCTGAAAAACTTTGCTGGTGTGTCCCAGCAAAAGCATTTATGTTATTATGACCCAGAATTAACTAAAAGTTTGCTTCAGTGTGTTTAATTAAAGGCTAAAAACATACCTTTTTTGTTTTGTTACAGATTTTTCCCAATAATTTAATGTTTATTTGTTTGTTAAAGCAAAGTTTATTTGAAAGGCAGCCATCAATAAGTTACTATACATATAAGTAAAACAGACATTTGGTTGAAAATGAACAGATGCATCCGATATACACGGAAATTGAAACATATGAACTGTCTAAACCACATAATTGTCTTTTAAACCATTAGTCTAGATTATAAATTAAGCGAAAAATGTTCAACTATTCTTTATATCCACTGGAGGTCTGGACATCCGCAGACATTGGTCTAGTATTAAAGCACCGTGTGGCTAGCTTTATAAGAATCTTCTATGTGAGCTGATTAGACCAAAAAATAAGAAAAAATTAAGTAATAATGCAATAATAGTTTATCATTTGTTTAAAAAAGTTTGCACATCAGGATGTCACCAGACTTTGATGCCAATTAGATTGAGCCACATCAAACAGACCTACTGGTTCCAGTTTGTCCATGTTTTCTCCCAGACCAGTGAGGAGCAGGATTTGGTTTACGCCATTCCAAACATTGCTCGAAGAAAATCAGTGAGAAATGATGATATAGAGAAGGAAGAAAGAAGCATCTACTCTGATGTCAGGGAATACTCTGGAGGGGCTGATTAAGGCTGACTTCTACATTATACTTCATTTTACCATATTTTTGATCATTTTCCTTCATTAACAAATGAAATGTGTGCAAAGAGATGCTGTGTTTTATGTATTTAACTCACTGTTAACTAAATGCCATTGTGAGAAGAATTATTGTTTTTCTTGCTATTATCATTTAAATGCTTTGATGAGTAGATTTAGAGTGTTGAAGGAATGTTGTTAAGAAAAGGAATGTGTGAATGTTTAAACTAAGTGCTGGAGCTGTTTATATAACCAGCACTTAGAGATACCCTGTTCGATAAGACAAGGAGGTCGTAAAAATGGGAAAAGTAGTTAGGAAACAAGGAATCGTGAGGTTCTGATTGACATAAATCTTGTATGCACCAAATAAAAGAGGCGAGTGAGCAGCAGACGAGCAGAGTTGACAGATGAAGCTTGAACTGCTGCTCAGCTCTCCCTTGCAAGGACTCCAGTTGTTTGTGTGGTTTGTCTCAGTCTTAACATAAGAGTAAAGAACAGCGCGGGTGACAAACTACACCCTCACACCATGCCTCTCGGGGGCAGCAGGGGGAAGTTGACTGTACCTAAAGGCAAAACTGTGCTGATGTTATTGTGACGTTGTGGCAGGACGAGGAACGACTCAGACTGAGCAGATGGTTTAAACGTCTTTATTCCGCATCCACCAGACAATACTAAATGGCGCTTCGAACAGTGCATCTAATGAAGGACTAACCACGCCCATCACCCCATGCATCACCTGGGTGGGAGATACACCCCTATGTGTCCGCCACAACGTAACTCAGTTTAACGCCTGCTTTGCCGTACCTTGAAGTATCCACTAATAACTAACACATCACCAGCACATGGTGAATATTTAAATGGGGGATTGGTGACAAATGGACCACCCCAACGTTTCCCTAAAATGGTGTTGTTGTTGACTCAGTTCATTCACACACAAAAAAAAGCTTTAATGAGCTTTGAGGACAAAATCAACTACAATAATGGGTAATTTCTAGGGGTTTTGGATTTTTTGGCATAGCATCTCATAACAAAAATAAATGACAATAAAATGAGAATTCTATTTGAAAACGGATATAATGAGTTTGGTAAATATATACTGTATTTTATTTATTTATTTTGCAGTAAACCAGTACTTAGTTCCCCTCAGACTGAAACTTAGATTCTAGCATCATTTCCTGATGTGTGCACATTTGCCATTCTGCTCATTCTGCCCACATTTATAACCACATGTCTACAGTCGTTGCAGTTTTTTGTTGCAGAGTGATTATTCAGAGTCACCACTCACACATTAGGTCCACAGCAAAGACGCATCCATTTTGTCATCCTGGGTGAAATACCTCTTGAATGATTTTCTTATTTCTTTCTATTTCTCAATTTCACATTCAAAGTCTTTTCAGCCTCTGACACCAGAGTAAATGCACTCTGGGGGTAACTCCCCCTTTGCTGCATGCCTTTTCTTTCTTGAGGGGAAATTCAGCGTTACATAGCTCTCTTCTCTCAACTCGCCATCCTGAAAATAATCAACACACGTTACATCTCCAACGATGACGTGTAAATCTGAGGCGGTGTCCAAAACCAACCCCTATACCCTCTATAGTAAGGAACTCAATGTATCCACTGTGACACAGCACCAGTGCGTGTTTTATATTTGTTAATTTGTAGGGAGAAAATAAAATTACTCCAGCACTGATGTCGATGTGTCTGCAAAATTTGGCTGCAACAAATATAGTGATGCATTTGGGCATTTGGGCATTAATGGTGATATCTAGATGTGGCAGGGCGTGGCCTGCCCTCCGAACAGGTGCCATATGGAGGTAGTGCCTTAATTGGTGGGTGGGGAGAAAAAGGTTTATATAAGGCACTGCCTCCAGCGGGCTTTAGTTGATTTCCCCCTTCGACGAAGGTGTATCGTGGTTGCAGCTTATCTGGGCTGTTTGACCAACTGAACCTGTCCCAGAATGAGCATGCTGTCTGGCAGCGCCAAGCTAAAAGCACGGCATGCTAACGCATATTTCCTCTGGTTACGACGTAAAGTGCAACAGTGCTGGAACGTGTGCTTGCTACTTGTTGCAGAAGGTTGGTGCTTCCTCCCGCCATCCTTCCGTCCAGAGCGCTATGCCGTAAGGGCGTGCGCGCTAGTTGGCACTGGGCAGGTAAGGCGCAGCAATGCGCGTCACTGACTCCCCCACTCACTTAGTTGATAAATGGTAATGGGGCTGTTCTCGCTGCAGTTGGCTGCCGGCTGGTGTCAGTGGGTCGCGATGCCCCAGCGGGAACCCCTCATGGAGTAGATTGCCTCGCTTACTGGACCCACTGCTGCTTTGGCTCGGTCCTTTGGTTCGGGATTCTCTCTCGTTCTCTCCCTCTCCCCTCGCTCCCCTTTGCTCGGAGAAACGGCGCTGAGACGTGGTGGTGCCGCCGAGGCGACCACGGAGCTTTTGCCTAAATTTTAGACTCTTAACAGTGTGTAAATTGTATCAATTTATATTTACTTTTTTTAGGTTTTGTTGCTTTTCGTGTCTTGGTTGACGTTGTTTTCTTTTAGACGACCTGGTCACCATTTATTTGCCTGTCTGTGTGAGGTGTGTGTGTGCGCTCGTCGCGTCTGATTGTTTATCATTGTAAATTTAATTGTTCTTTTTTCTTTGTGGACAGGTGCTGCGGGGACCCAACCCCTGGTGGAGGGCGTTTTCATCACACCTCTCGTGTGTAGTTTTGTTTGTAGTAGCACGGGTGTTTTTAGTTTATCTCCCCTAATTGAGTTTTACCTGCCGGTGGGGCCCAAGCCCTGTCCACCCCCTTTTGTTTGACTTTTGTACAGCCGAGTTATTTTGGTGTTGAGTTGGATTTAATAAAATTGTACTGCCTAACCCTCAATCCTGTCTCTGCCTCTGGAACCGAACCGTATCTGCGCGTGCCTGTTTCCGGTTAATTCCTGGGGTGAAATTCCCCAGGTGGCGTTGTCGTTGACCGTTCCACCTCTCTCCACCCCGCCACATAAGCATATCTTAACTGCAGCGCCCCCTAGAGTCACCTCCGCCTCCTCCTGAAGACTTCCTTATTTTTGTCAAAAACCAATGAATGAGAGAAAACAGGGGTTTGGGAAAAATGTAAAATATGAATAACAATCAATGGTGCACATACAAATTAAGTTCACCTTGATGTTATTTACCGGTATTTGTATTTTACAATAACGTCCTCAACCAGTTCTATTATCTATTAACACATTTCTATCCAGGAAAGCTCCTTCTCAGCAGCCTGTGAGGTCACAGCTCACAATAACATCAGCCAACATGAAACTTGAACCCTCATTTGTGTCGTTTCGGCTTCAATGTGGAGCACGGCTTCCTGGGCTGGACTGTGAACGTTCTGTTGCCTGTGTGTCTGTGGCAGTCTGTGAGAGGTTCTTCCACAGTAGTTTGATTACTGCTGAATTTCTACATATGAACAGAAAAGAAAACTAATTGATAGATTCTTCCAAAGTCTGGTGTCCTCAGTGTTTGACCGACAATGAGCTGCTGTCTTTGATCTGATTTGTGGGCAATAATTTAGTGTTTAATCTTGTTTGTTGAAGCAAAATTCATTTGTAAGGCAGCCGTTAATAAGTTACTTTGTATAGAAGTAAAATAGGCATTTGGTTGAAAATGAAGAGATGCATCAATATACACGGAAATTGAAACACATGAACTGTCTAAACCACATAATTGTTTGTCAAACCATTAGCCTAGAATATAAATTAAGCGAAAAATGTTCAACTATTCTTTATATCCACTGGACATTGGTCTGGTATTAAAGCACCGTGTGGCTAGCTTTATAAGAATCTTCTATGTGAGCTTATTAGACCACAAAATAATAAGAATTAATAATTAATAATGCAATCCTAGTTTATCATTTGTTTAAATAATTCTGCACATCAGGATGTCACCAGACTTTGATGGACTGCATATTAGATTGAGCCACATCAAACAGACCTACTGGTTCCAGTTCAGGTTCAAAAACTGCTGCAAGTTTAAGCACAAATGCGTAATTGTTGGTGCTGCAGTACAATTTTAATATGTTCTGCAGCGTGTATGTCTCCCCCTCGTGGTAGATGAAGTCACTACACACTTGTTTTCCACTTCGCTTAAACAGACTTGTATATTATTGTTCTTTGAATTTTAAATCTAAATATTTTTGTGCTGAACGTGTCTATTGTCTTTCTAACCTCCCTCTATTGCACCTCTTCCTCTCTCTACCAGTTGGGTTAAAGGAAACAGGGTCATTTCATGGTTTCTGCCTCACCAGCCTTGCCTCAAGGAGAGAGTTTGTTCATTCTTAATATTATTCTATATTAAATACATGTAATTATTAGTAAATTAGTTTAAATTAAATTGGCTTGAACTTTAGATGATCTTATTGGATGTGCTAAAACACAAACCAAAATCTCTTCTAAACATAATTTTTGGGTTACTGCTGTAAATTTCTGGTTGGCGAGTCAGAGAGCTAAAATTCAAATGAATTCCTTCACCATCAAAACTAAATACTCTCAGATTTAAGAAAAAGGGAAATTTCATCACAGTGCTTTTACTTTAAAAATAAAAACTCTGCTTCAGTTTTCAGAGGTTGGAAAACGAGCTGATATCTCCTCCCCTGTGCTCTTACTGAGAACCAAGCACACTGTGATGAAACTGTTTCCTTCATCTGATCATTTGAGCAGCACCTTTAACCCGTGAGATGCGACAGGCGCACTAAGTAGAGAATGGTGATTCTATTTTATATCCTCCTCTTTCCTGTCAGATTTGGGGGTAAGTAACCCAGGAAACTACATTTTTTTTACTCATTAGTTCCAAGAATCTGCTCTTTGCTCTGTCATTTTGGAGAGATCAAACACATTTTCCTATGTTGGGTGTATTATTTGCCTTTACAGGATGCACAAATAACAACATTGAGACCAAGAATGTAACTGTTGGAGAGACTGTGAGACTGAAGTGTCCCCGCAAGACGTTAGAAACCCTCTTATGGATCAGAGTTATTCCTGGAACCTTACCTGAACTCCTCGGAAAAACATCTCATCATACAAAAGATTCTCACTTCACAACCCAAATGGAATCAGGATCATTTGTTTTGGTTAATAATAACACACGTGTGAATGATACTGGAGTTTATTTCTGCATGAAGGGGCGAAGTGCATTTTTGAAAAGAGTAGACCTAACAGTAGTAGGTGAATATCTGCTGGTTTGGACATAGTTCATCTTGGAACATCACAGTTCATTTATCAGAATTAATTTGTGCCTAATTTTATGATTTCAGTGAAAATTAAAGATTGCCATACATGCTCCACAGTTTTATACACACTCGGTGCTGCTGTGTCCGGTGGTCTCATTGTCCTTTTTATTTATCTGAGGACTGAGCAGAAGAATAACCTTTGTGGTTGTTGCACTGGTAAGAAACACGTCTCTTAAATGTCTTAAAGTTACTTGAGAAGGATTTTGGGCAAATTTACTTCACTTGTGTACTTTTCTTCCACCAAACAGCTCGTTTTACTCTGCTGTTTTTATTTCTCTTATTTTTAAAACAGCTGCCGTACTCAGTTGCACAACAGGCGCGAGTGGCGAGGACACTCAGCCGGTGAGGATCAGAACAATCAAAAGCGTTATAGACGTATAAATACTGATTTTTGATCAACATGAGATTTTTCCCTATGTCTGCTCAGACAGAAGAGGAGATGTGTTATTCTGCTGCAGTCTTCACCAGGAGCAAAGCTCAACCAGACAGAGGTCGTCTCAAAGACAAACAGTATACTCTGAAGTGAGGACCCCCGTGACAGGAAATTAATGCAAATGAAGGAAACACATTGTTTATTAAGACAATTCAAAAAAATTACACACAGATACAAATATGACGACATTATCACTCAGCTTTTAAGAGTTTTAAGAGCTGCTTTGTATCCACAGAAGGACCGATTTAAAATTTAAGATTGGTCTGGTCAGGTTTGATCAGTTCTGCTCCTCTCAACCTGAAATTGTTTCTTATTGTTCATTGTATTATGGTGATTATTGTAGATTTTTCTTTTTAGCACTTTTGGTGTTTTAATTTCTATATTGTCTATATTTCTATATTGTACTCTGCAAAGAACTGCTGTAAAAGTCAGTGTTGATCACTGCAATCAACATGTAAAGACATGATAAACAGCCATACATAATGTTAATAATAATGATTGTCCATATTTTCTCCCAGACCAGTGAGGAGCAGGATTTGGTTTACGCCATTCCAAACATTGCTCGAAGAAAATCAGTGAGAAATGATGATACAGAGAAGGAAGAAAGAAGCATCTACTCTGATGTCAGGGAATACTCTGGAGGGGCTGATTAAGGCTGACTTCTACATTATACTTCATTTTACCATATTTTTGGTAATTTTCCTTCATGAACAAATGCAATGTGTGCAAAGAGATGCTGTGTTTTACGTATTTAACTCACTGTTAACTAAATGCCATGCCTCTCGGGGGCAGCAGGGGAAAGTTGACTGTACCTAAAGGCAAAATTGTGCTGATGTTATTGTGACGTTGTGGCAGGACGAGGAACGACTCAGACTGAGCAGATGGTTTAAACGTCTTTATTCCGCATCCACCAGACAATACTAAATGGAGCTTCGAACAGTGCATCTAATGAAGGGCTAACCACGCCCATCACCACATGCATCACCTGGGTGTGAGATACACCCCTATGTGTCCGCCACAACATAACTCAGTTTAACGCCTGCTTTGCCGTACCTTGAAGTATCCACTGATAACTGATACATCATCAGCACATGGTGAATATTTAAATGGGGGATTGGTGACAATTGGACCACCCCAACGTTTCCCTAAAATGGTTTGTTGTTGATTCAGTTCATTCACACACAAAAAAAACTGTTTACGTTGCTTTACGACCACTTTAATGAGCTTTAAGGACAAAATCAAAAAAAAAAAAAATGACAATAAAATGAGAATTCTATGTGAAAACGGATCCAATGAGTTTGGTATATATATATTTTATTTATTTATTTTGCAGTAAACCAGTACTTAGTTCCCCTCAGACTGAAACTTAGATTCTAGCATCATTTCCTGATGTGTGCACATTTACCTTTCTGCTAATTCTGGCCACATTTATAACCACATGTCTACAATCGTTGCAGTTTTTTGTTGCAGAGTGATTATTCAGAGTCACAACTCCCACATTAGGTCCACAGCAAAGACGCATCCATTTTGTCATCCTGGCTGAAATACCTCTTGAATGATTTTCTTATTTCTTTCTATTTCTAAATTTCACATTCAAAGTCTTTTCAGCCTCTGACACCAGAGTAAATGCACTCTGGGGGTAACTCCCCCTTTGCTGCATGCCTTTTCTTTCTTGAGGGGAAATTCAGCGTTACATAGCTCTCTTCTCTCAACTCGCCATCCTGAAAATAATCAACACACGTTAAATCTCCAATGATGACGTGTAAATCTGAGGCGGTGTCCAAAACCAACCCCTATACCCTCGATAGTGAGGAACTCAATGTATCCACTGTGACACAGCACCAGTGCGTGTTTGATATTTGTTAATTTGTAGGGAGAAAATAAAATTACTCCAGCACTGATGTCGATGTGGTACATAGACATTAAGTGTCTGCAAACTTTGGCTGCAACAAATATAGTGATGCATTTGGGCATTTATGGTGATATCTAAGCATATCTTAACTGCAGCGCCCCCTAGAGTCACCTCCGCCTCCTCCTGAAGACTTCCTTATTTTTGTCAAAAAACAATGAATGAGAGAAAACAGGGGTTTGGTAAAATGTAAAATATGAATAACAATCAATGGTGCACATACAAATTAAGTTCACCTTGATGTCATTTACCGGAATTTGAATTTTACAATAACGTCCTCAACCAGTTCTATTATCTATTATATTAACACATTTCTATCCAGGAAAGCTCCTTCTCAGCAGCCTGTGAGGTCACAGGTCACAATAACATCAGCCAACATGAAACTTGAACCCTCATTTGTCTCGTTTCGGCTTCAATGTGGAGCACGGCTTCCTGGGCTGGACTGTGAACGCTCTGTTGCCTGTGTGTGTGTGTGTGTGTGTCTGTGTGTCTGTGTGTGTGTGTGTGTGTGTGTGTGTGTGTGTGTGTGTGTGTGTTGGGGGTGGGGGGCAGTCTGTGAGAGGTTCTTCCACAGTAGTTTGATTACTGCTGAATTTCTACATATGATGTCACAGCCCCATTTCCCAGTTCCCTGCCTCTGCTCCACTCTACCTGCCAGCCACTCCCACCCCGTCAGCTCAACGCCACTCACCTGCAAGCACAGCTGCAGCTTATTCCTCTCAGTCTTTGCCAGATTGTTCTTCTGCTTTCATGCGAGACTTTCCAGCGTTGTTTCCCTGCTGGATTACCCGTTACCGACCCCTGCCTGTCTCCCCTGTTCCCCGGACAACTTACCTGCTTTCTGCCCCTGACTACGACTTCTGCCTCAGCGTCTCTGGTTCCTGTCTGCTCACCTGGTTTTGACTTCTCCACCCGGCCCCGACTTCGCTGCTGCTCGTCCCCAGTCTGCCCCGCTACATCGTCAGCCTCCTCTCCTGTAAGCCCCTTTCTGTCACTACTGCCCGCTGTCAGTGGAACTGCACGGTTCCGAGGATTTACATCCTTCCCCCTTGGTTCCGCATTCCGGCTCTGCACGACCCACTCCCCGAGCCTGCAACCCATAGACTTTGTGCGGGCCCTGAGCCTGAAGAACGGACTATTTCCTGTGTTTCCTTGTCTGCCTGAGTTCCTGTTTGCCCGTCTGCTAATTAAAGTCATTACCACGGTCCAGTTTTCCAGAGTGCTGCTTTTGGGTCGCACCCGTCACATATAAAGAGAAAAGAAAACTAACTGATAGATTCTTCCAAAGTCTGGTGTCCTCAGTGTTTGACCAACAATGAGTCTTTGATCTGATTTGTGTGTCTCTTTTTTTTATGATAATCTTGAGTAGTTTCTGCACTGCCAAAAAATTCTGAGGGTGAATTTATGCTAAATAACCCGTCCTGTAAATATTAAATCCACTCAAGGTAATAACTCTTTTTGCCAGTTTCCTGTTGTATTTTGTTTTACTGCATGTCAACTGTAGAAAACCGGACCTGAACATGAAAGAAACCTTGGTGCTGCTGGTGGTTTATGTGTTCCAAAGACAGTTGATTATTTCCACTGTTGTTCACAGTAGTCCAATCAGAGGATGGTGTTTCTGCGCCCTCCCATTTGATACGAGTACATAAGATGGACATTTTTGACATTTCAGCCCATCTAACCGTCTCCTTAGCTGGATTAGCCAAACATGAGGTTTATATTTTATCTGCTGAGCCTCCGACTCGTGCGTAAGTATATACAGTCCTCTTTTATTCCATTTATATTCAACGTTAACACAGAATAGTGCCCATGTTACTGCATTGGCTGTTTTCTTTAGGTGGGGTGGATGAGCAGCACTTTGAGATGAAACGTGCTGATGTTGGAGAAAATGTGACTCTGACTTGTGAACGCGAGCAATCTGGAGAGCCAACAATGTTCTATTGGATCAGATTTGTTCCTGGAAGCCCACCTGATGTTGTGGGAGTCATTTATTATTTTAACTTCAAGGCTCCAAACAAATCCTCTCATTTTATTTGTGAACAAGGGCCTGGCACGATTCTGTTGCATATTCTGTCAGTGACTCCACATGATGCAGGATTTTATTACTGTATTAAAACTACTTATACAAGCCTAACATTTTTTCAGGGGATATTTCTCAGAATTCAAGGTAAGAATGATGTAAAATAACAATTTACGTTCATATTCTTTTAAAATGTTAGAGGTAAAGATAAGATATCTTTATTTCTGCCACAGTGGGAACATTTACATGGCTGCAGCAGCAAAGTCTGTGATTCAGAGCGATAGATTTGACAGAAACCCGACATGTTTCTTGTCCTATTTCAATTTCTCAGGGACGGAGCCTGATGTCAAAGCCGTAATCCAAGTGCCTCCGTCTGATTCGGTGCGTTCAGTGACGCTGCAGTGTTCTGTCCTCTCTGACTCTGAAAACACAACCTGCAGAACAGAGCGCAACGTGTGCTGGTTCCAGTCTGGACCTGATGCATCTTATCCCAGTGTCTTTGCTGCACACGGAGGCAGCCAGGATGGATGCCAGGGTGGTGTCAGAGGTGGCGCTCCACAGAAATGGGAGAGCAGCAGCTCAGAGTTACTGGGCTCCTCTGATGCTGGGCCCTTTTCCTGTGCTGTGGTCACATGTGGGGAGTTTTTCTTTGGAACCCTCAACTTCAGGACTGCAGGGGTCTTAGATGAGAACACTATATTGGTGGTTCTGCTGGCTGCTGCTTTGGTTGTAAGTGTCATTGTAAATGTCTGCCTGGTTTGGATCCTAAAGGGCAAATCTTCGAGCTGTTGCGAGGGTACGTTTTTAATTTTTTTTAAGGAGTTTAAAAACGTAAAATTATTTCCCATTATTGTTCAGTGAGAATATATTCAATAAAATACCTTCTGAAACAGCTGCTTTTATTTCTCTTATATTAAAAACAGCTGCCGTACTCAGTTGCACAACAGGCGCGAGTGACGAGGACACTCAGCCGGTGAGGATCAGAACAATCAAAAGCGTTATAGACGTGTAAATACTGATTTTTGATTAACATGAGATTTTTCCCTGTGTCTGCTCAGGCAGAAGAGGAGATGTGTTATTCTGCTCCAGTCTTCACCAGGAGCAAAGCTCAACCAGACAGAGGTCGTCTCAAAGACAAAGAAACAGTCTACTCTGAAGTGAGGACCCCCGTTACAGGAAATTAATGCAAATGTAGGAAACACATTGTTTATTAAGACAATTCAAATAAAATTACACACAGTACAAATATGGCGACGTTATCGCTCAGCTTTCAAGAGTTTTAAGAGCTGCTTTGTATCCATAGAAGGACCGATTTAAAATTTAAAATTGGTCTGGTCAGGTTTGATCAGTTCTGCTCCTCTCAACCTGAAATTGTTTCTTATTATTGTTCATTGTATTATTGTGATTATTGTAGGGTTGTTGTTTTTTTTAGCAGTTTTGGTGTTTTAATTTCTATATTGTCTTTTTTGTAGGTTTGTTAACTGTTCTGAAACTTGCTCAAAATAATGCTGGTGTGTCCCTGCAAAAGCATTTATGTTATTATAAACCAGAATTAACTAAAAGTTTGCTTTAGTGTGTTTAATAAACGGCTAAAAACGTACCTTTTATGTTTTGTTAGAGATTTTTCCCAATAATTTAAGTTTATTTGTAAGGCAGCCGTTAATAAGTTACTATGTATATAAGTAAAACAGACATTTGGTTGAAAATGAACAGATGCATCCGATAAACACGGAAATTGAAACATATGAACTGTCTAAACCACATAATTGTCTGTCAAACCATTGGCCTAGAATATAAATTAAGCGAAAAATGTTCAACTATTCTTTATATCCACTGGAGGTCTGGACATCCGCAGACATTGGTCTAGTTTTAAAGCACCGTGTGGCTAGCTTTATAAGAATCTTTTATGTGAGCTGATTAGACCACAAAATAATAAGATTTAATAATGCAATCCTAGTTTAGCATTTGTTAAAATAATTCTGCACATCAGGATGTCACCAGACTTTGATGGACTGCCTATTAGATTGAGCCACATCAAACAGACCTACTGGTTCCAGTTCAGGTTCAGAAACTGCTGCAAGTTTAAGCACAAATGAGTAATTGTTGGTGCTGCAGTACAATTTGAATATGTACTGCAGCGTGTATGTCTCCCCCTCGTGGTAGATGAAGTCATTACACACTTGTTTTCCACTTCACTTAAACAGACTTGTATATTATTGTTCTTTGATTTTTAAATCTAAATATTTTTGTGCTGAACGTGTCTATTGTCTTTCTAACCTCCCTCTATTGCACCTCTCCCTCTCTCTACCAGTTGGGTTAAAGGAAACAGGGTCATTTCACGGTTTCTGCCTCACCACACTTGCCTCAAGGAGAGAGTTTGTTCATTCTTAATATTATTCTATATTAAATACATGTAATTATTAGTAAATTAGTTTAAATTAAATTGGTTTGAAGTGTAGATGATCTTATTGGATGTGTTAAAACACAAACCAAAATCTCTTCTAAACATAATTTTTGGGTTACTGCTGTAAATTTCTGGTTGGCGAGTCAGGGAGCTAAAATTCAAATGAATTCCTTCACCATCAAAACTAAATACTCTCAGATTTAAGAAAAGGGGAAATGTCATCACAGTGCTTTTACTACTTAAAAACTCTGCTTCAGTTTTCAGAGGTTGGAAAACGAGCTGATATCACTCCCCCTGTGCTCTTACTGAGAACCAAGCACACTGTGATGAAACTGTTTCCTTCATCTGATCATTTGAGCAGCACCTTTAACCCGTGAGACGCGACAGGCGCACTAAGTAGAGAATGCTGATTCTATTTTATATCCTCCTCTTTCCTGTCAGATTTGGGGGTAAGTAACACAGGAAACTACATTTTTTTTACTAATTAGTTCCAAGAATCTGCTCTTTGCTCTGTCATTTTGGAGAGATCAAACACATTTTCCTATGTTGGGTGTATTATTTGCCTTTACAGGATGCACAAATAACATCATTGAGACCAAGAAAGTAACTGTTGGAGAGACTGTGAGACTGAAGTGTTCCCGCAAGACGGCAGAAACCCACTTATGGATCAGAGTTATTCCTGGATTCTTACCTGAACGCCTCGGAAAATCATCTCATCATACAAAATATTCTCACTTCACAACCAAAATGGAATCAGGATCATTTGATTTGGTTATTAATGACACACGTGTGGATGATACTGGAGTTTATTTCTGCATGAAGGGGCAAAGTGCATTTTTGAAAAGAGTAGACCTAACAGTAGTAGGTGAATATCTGCTGGTTTGGACATAGTTCATCTTGGAACATCACAGTTCATTTATCAGAATTCATTTGTGCCTAATTTTGTCTCGGAATCTGAAGGTGATGGTGTCTCCACGGCTCATCCCTATGATCCGACCCCTGGAGAACGCTCTGTGCTCCTCCAGTGTCCCGTCCTCTCTGACTCCGAGAACCCAACGTCTCTGGATGACCTCAACAGCCGCTGCTGTGGCTCCAGATCTGTTGGGCCATTTTTCAGTTTTCATTGCAGAAACAACGTGGAAGTGGATGAAAACAACTTAAACAGATCCAGAAACAGCGTCTTCAGTAACATCTGCTCTTCTGGAGATTTGTGTTGTTCCGTAGGAAAATGTGAGCAGACATGGGGGAACTGCTCAGAGCCCGAAATTGAAGGTAAAAGTTGATTTTTACATTCTACTTCCTGTATTTCAAATTGGCAATAAATATACTAATTATTTTAATTTTATGATTTCAGTGAAAATTAAAGATTGCCATATAATCTCCATAGTTTTATACACACTCAGTGCTGCTGTGTCCGTTGGTCTCATCGTCCTTTTTATTTATCTGAGGACTGAGCAGAAGAATAACCTTTGTGGCTGTTGCACTGGTAAGAAACACGTCTCTTAAATGTCTTAAAGTTACTTGAGAAGCATTTTGGGCAAATTTACTTTACTTGTGTACTTTTCTTTCACCAAACAGCTCATTTTACTCTGCTGTTTTTATTTCTCTTATTTTTAAAACAGCTGCCGTACTCAGTTGCACAACAGGCGCGAGTGGCGAGGACACTCAGCCGGTGAGGATCAGAACAATCAAAAGCGTTATAGACGTGTAAATACTGATTTTTGATTAACATGAGATTTTTCCCTGTGTCTGCTCAGACAGAAGAGGAGATGTGTTATTCTACTCCAGTCTTCACCAGGAGCAAAGCTCAACCAGACAGAGGTCGTCTCAAAGACAAAGAAACAGTCTACTCTGAAGTGAGGACCCCCGTTAGAAGAAATTAATGCAAATGTAGGAAACACATTGTTTATTAAGACAATTCAAATAAAATTACACACAGTACAAATATGGCGACGTTATCGCTCAGCTTTTAAGAGTTTTAAGAGCTGCTTTGTATCCATAGAAGGACCGATTTAAAATTTAAAATTGATCTGGTCAGGTTTGATCAGTTCTGCTCCTCTAAACTTGAAATTGTTTCTTATTATTGTTCATTGTATTATTGTGATTATTGTAGGGTTTTTTTTTTAGCAGTTTTGGTGTTTTAATTTCCATATTGTCTTTTTTGTAGGTTTGTTAACTGTTCTGAAACTTGCTCAAAATAATGATGGTGTGTCCCAGCAAAAGCATTTATGTTATTATGAACCAGAATTAACTAAAAGTTTGCTTTAGTGTGTTTAATAAATGGCTAAAACGTACCTTTTATGTTTTGTTACAGATTTTCCCAATAATTTAAGTTTATTTGTAAGGCAGCCGTTAATAAGTTACTATGTATATACGGAAAACAGACATTTGGTTGAAAATGAACAGATGCATCAATATACACGGAAATTGAAACATATGAACTGTCTAAACCACATAATTGTCTGTCAAACCATTGGCCTAGATTATAAATTAAGCGAAAAATGTTCAACTATTCTTTATATCCACTGGAGGTCTGGACATCCGCAGACATTGGTCTAGTATTAAAGTAGCGTGTGGCTAGCTTTATAAGAATCTTTATGTGATCTGATTAGACCAAAACATAATAATAATTAATAATTAATAATGAAATCCTTGTTTATCATTTGTTTAAATAATTCTGCACATCAGGATGTCACCAGACTTTTATGGACTGCCTATTAGATTGAGCCACATCAAACAGACCTACTGGTTCCAGTTCAGGTTCTAAAACTGCTGCAAGTTTAAGCACAAATGCGTAATTGTTGGTGCTGTAGTACAATTTCAAAATGTACTGCAGCGTGTATGTCTCCCCCTAGTGGTAGATGAAGTCATTACACATTTGTTTTCCACTTCACTTAAACAGACTTGTATATTATTGTTCTTTGATTTTTAAATCTAAATATTTTGTGCTGAACGTGTCTATTGTCTTTCTAACCTCCCTCTATTGCACCTCTCCCTCTCTCTACCAGTTGGGTTAAAGGAAACAGGGTCATTTCACGGTTTCTGCCTCACCACACTTGCCTCAAGGAGAGAGTTTGTTCATTCTTAATATTATTCTATATTAAATACATGTAATTATTAGTAAATTAGTTTAAATTAAATTGGTTTGAAGTGTAGGTGATCTTATTGGATGTGTTAAAACACAAACCAAAATCTCTTCTAAACATAATTTTTGGGTTACTACTGTAAATTTCTGGTTGGCGAGTCAGGGAACTAAAATTCAAATGAATTCCTTCACCATCAAAACTAAATACTCTCAGATTTAAGAAAAGGGGAAATGTCATCACAGTGCTTTTACTTTAAAAAATTAAAAACTCTGCTTCAGTTTTCACAGGTTCCTTCATCTGATCATTTGAGCAGCACCTTTAACCCGTGAGACGCGACAGGCGCACTAAGTAGAGAATGGTGATTCTATTTTATATCCTCCTCTTTCCTGTCAGATTTGGGGGTAAGTAACCCAAGAAACTACTTTTTTTTTACTAATTAGTTCCAAGAATCTGCTCTTTGCTCTGTCATTTTGGAGAGATCAAACACATTTTCCTATGTTGGGTGTATTATTTGCCTTTACAGGATGCACAAATAACATCATTGAGACCAAGAATGTAACTGTTGGAGAGACTGTGAGACTGAAGTGTCCCCGCAAGACGTCAGCACTCCTCTCATGGATCAGAGTTATTCCTGGAACCTTACCTGAACTCCTCGGAAAATCATCTCATCATACAAAAGATTCTCACTTCACAACCAAAATGGAATCAGGATCATTTGATTTGGTTATTAAAAACCCACGTGTGGATGATACTGGAGTTTATTTCTGCATGACGGAGAAAAGTGCATTTTTGAAAAGAGTAGACCTAACAGTAGTAGGTGAATATCTGCTGGTTTGGACATAGTTCATCTTGGAACATCACAGTTCATTTATCAGAATTCATTTGTGCCTAATTTGGTCTCCGAATCCGAAGGTGATGGTGTCCCCACGGCTCATCCCTATGATCCGACCCCTGGAGAACGCTCTGTGCTCCTCCAGTGTCCCGTCCTCTCTGACTCTGAGAACCCAACGTCTCTGGATGAACTCAACAGCCGCTGCTGTGGCTCCAGATCTGTTGGGCCATTTTTCAGTTTTCATTGCAGAAACAATGTGGAAGTCGATGAAAACAACTGAAACAGATCCAGAAACAGCGTCTTCAGTAACATCTGCTCTTCTGGAGATTTGTGTTGTTCCGTAGGAAAATGTGAGCAGACATGGGGGAACTGCTCAGAGCCCGAAATTGAAGGTAAAAGTTGATTTTTACATTCTACTTCCTGTATTTCAAATTGGCAATAAATATGCTAATTATTTTAATTTTATGATTTCAGTGAAAATTAAAGATGGCCATATAATCTCCATAGTTTTATACACACTCGGTGCTGCTGTGTCCGTTGGTCTCATCGTCCTTTTTATTTATCTGAGGACTGAGCAGAAGAATAACCTTTGTGGTTGTTGCACTGGAAAGAAACACTTCTCTTAAATGTCTTAAAGTTACGAAAGAAGCATTTTGGGCAAATTTACTTCATTTGTGTACTTTTCTTTCACCAAACAGCTCGTTTTACTCTGCAAAGAACTGCTGTAAAAGTCAGTGTTGATCCCTGAAATCAACAGGTAAAGACATGATAAACAGCCATACATAATGTTAATAATAATGATTGTCCATGTTTTCTCCCAGACCAGTGAGGAGCAGGATTTGGTTTACGCCATTCTAAACATTGCTCAAAGAAAATCAGTGAGAAATGATGATACAGAGAAGGAAGAAAGAAGCATCTACTCTGATGTCAGGGAATACTCTGGAGGGGCTGATTAAGGCTGACTTCTGTATTATACTTCATTTTACCATATTTTTGGTCATTTTTCTTCATTAACAAATGAAATGTGTGCAAAGAGATGCTGTGTTTACGTATTTAACTCACTGTTAACTAAATGCCACGCCTCTCGGGGGCAGCAGGGGAAAGTTCACTGTACCTAAAAGCAAAACTATGCTGATGTTATTGTGACGTTGTGGCAGGACGAGGAACGACTCAGACTGAGCAGACGGTTTAAACGTCTTTATTCCGCATCCACCAGACAATACTAAATGGCGCTTCGAACAGTGCATCTAATGAAGGACTAACCACGCCCATCACCCCATGCATCACCTGGGTGTGAGATACACCCCTATGTGTCCGCCACAACATAACTCAGTTTAACACCTGCTTTGCCGTACCTTGAAGTATCCACTGATAACTAATACATCATCAGCACATGGTGAATATTTAAATGGGGGATTGGTGACAAATGGACCACCCCGACGTTTCCCTAAAATGGTGTTGTTGTTGATTCAGTTCATTCACACACAGAAAAAAAAGGTTTAAGTTGCTTTACAACCACTTTAATGAGCTTTGAGGACAAAATCAACTACAATAATCGGTCATTTTTGGGGGTTTGGGGTTTTTTGGCATACCATCTCATAACATTTAAAAAATAAATGACAATAAAATGAGAATTCTATGTGAAAACGGATCCAATGAGTTTGGTATATATATATTTTATGTATTTATTTTGCAGTAAACCAGTACTTACTTCCCCTCAGACTGAAACTTAGATTCTAGCATCATTTCCTGAGGTGTGCACATTTGCCATTCTGCTCATTCTGCCCACATATATAACCACATGTCTACAATCGTTGCAGTTTTTCAGAGTCACCACTCCCACATTAGGTCCACAGCAAAGACGTATTCATTTTGTCATCCTGGCTGAAATACCTCTTGAATGATTTTCTTATTTCTTTCTATTTCTAAATTTCACATTCAAAGTCTTTTCAGCCTCTGACACCAAAGTAAATGCACTCTGAGTAAATGCACTCCTTTGCTGCATGCCTTTTCTTTCTTGAGGGGAAATTCAGCGTTACATAGCTCTCTTCTCTCAACTTGCCATCCTGAAAATAATCAACACACGTTAAATCTCCAATGATGACGTGTAAATCTGAGGCGGTGTCCAAAATCAACCCCTATACCCTCTATAGTGAGGAACTCAATGTATCCACTGTGACAAAGCACCAGTGCGTGTTTGATATTTGTTAATTTGTAGGGAGAAAATAAAATTACTCCAGCACTGATGTCGCTGTGGTACATAGACATTAAGTGTCTGCGAACTTTGGCTGCAAAAAATATAGTGATGCATTTGGGCATTTATGGTGAAAGCTATGCATTACTTGTTTCATTGTTGCAGGATATATCATGACTGACCTCCAACTGTAGCCTTGAGTAACACAGTTTTTATAAAAAAGCATATACATTTGACAAAAGCTGAATCATCATCATTACTCAACCATGTAAACAAAATTTACTTTTGGGGGTTTTGCTTATTATTTGCTAAGTTATTGCTAAGTTATTTGATGTGCCTTCGGCCCCCCAGTGGTCACAGAGGTCCTAAGCAGGAGGAGGAGAGGAAGCGAGCATGCACGCAAAGGCATCACTAAAGATGCAAAGTGGAACAGAGGAGTAAGTCCGCAGTGGTTGGTGACACTGTGATTTTCTTTCAGAACCTGTTTATAAGCATGAGTTTGTCTTGAAAGGTAAAATAAAATTTTACCTTTCCAGACTTTGCTTCCTAGGAACAATTTTAGAGTCGTTCCTTTTCGTTGTCAAATGAACACACATGTATCTCCAGGATTTTAATCACAGACCAAGGAAAAACTGCATCTTTGCCTAGTTAACGCTCCCTACCTTTTCATCCAATATATGCTGCCACAAGTCGTCATTCGCTAAGGAATTTCCTTCTGTTTCCTACAAAGATGAAACCCAATTTTATATCAAACAGACCTGTCTTCTGTTTCACCATCCGCTCCATCTCTACCATCACTCACCTCACTCACTCTCTGTCTGGAGGAGATAAAGGCATGAATGAGCCAGAACCTTCTCCTGAATAACTTGTTCATGCCTTCATCTCTTCCAGGCTGGACTAATGCGACTCACTCCTGATAGGAACCAAAAATCTCCTGAAACTTGAGTCTATTCAGAACAGAGCTGCAAGACTCCAACAGTGCATCCACGCTAACGCTCCTGACCTCAAAGAGCTGCTCATTCTGCACAACACAACACGCTCCCTCGGTTCAAAATCCTCACCATGAGGGACCGGGGCCCTTTGAGGTCCCCACAGACACATTTATTAAAAACAACTTTTAAAGACTTTTTTCCCCATACATATGTGACTGCTTTCATGCATTTATGTTTTATGATGGATTGTTTGGCACTTTTTGATTTTTATTTATTTATTTTATTATTTATGTATTTATCGATTATTAGTAGTAATAGTACTACTACTACTACTACTACTACTACTACTACTAATAATAATAATGTTATTGTTATTTTTAACTCCATGACATACTTTGATAAAGAGTCAGCCTGGTTAATATATAGGGTATGATTCATTTCCCATTATCCACACATATATTTACCTCCAGATGATCCTCAGCTGAGCTGTGGGGGTCACCAGTAGTGAGGACTGCTGGTTTTCCTATTAAAGAAAGCATCAGTGCTAAAAAAGCTTTATTCAAAAAATCAAATAAATGTTGATTTTGAATGACGATTCAGTGAAAGCGATGGACCTACGCTTACTGCAGATGATTAAAGCAGCCAGCAGCAGCACGCAGCAGACGGACAGTATTCCGATCACAACAACGAATTGGACCCGTGCATCTGCTGGAAATAGAAACCATCACTCATTTCACGTGTGTTTTCTATAAAATCATTATAAGGAACCAAGAATAAGAACTTAAACCACAGCGAATGTAACCTAACAGTTCCATACACACAGTAACACAATATATTTATATATAGTTGTGCCACAAATGATAATAGCACAGTTTGTTCAGTCAATTCAAAAAATGTTTCCAACTTTAACCCAATACCAGCAAATCCAGCATCTTTCCTGCCACCCAACCCATATTACTCCTTTACATGTTAAATAAAACTGATGAAGATGGGAGATCTTTTTTGTTGTTGTTTTCTTAGGTCTGCAGCACTAATTACCTCGAATAAACTGAAAACATGTTCACAATAGCGCAGTAGAGCTTTGAGATGCCTCGGATGTTTTTACCAAGTAAATGATTGCATAATCACCACACTCCTGCTTATCTGAGAACTGCCTTGCAAAAGTCCAAAGAGAACAAAAGATGGACAACACTGCAAATTATCCAGCCAACCTCATCAAAACTATACAAGAAAAACTCTTGGAGTGGAGCGAGCACTGGAGAGTCACCGACCCACCCGGGTGGACTGATTTGCTTTGTTTCACCTGTAGCGAGTTCTGACCTTTGTGGTCTGGGTGAAGTGGATGGAAAAGAGAAAGCATGTTATTCTCAACTCTTTCACCAGAAAAAAGACTCAGGTGTGGTCTTACGTTACCGTTCACAATCAAAACTGTTCCGTTGGTAAATGACATTTCGTACGCTGTTCCTGCTTGACACAAGTATGTCGCTTCATCTTCTTTGGAAGCGTTTCTGATCTTAAAAAGATGCAGAGAATTCTCTGTGGTTGCTGTAAATCTTGGTGTGTTAAACTGTCCTCGGAGCGACACTTTGCCGTAGCCGCTTGCAAATATCTGAGCTAAGTAACCAAACTTTAATTTGTGTAAGAAAAACCCAGTTACATCAGAAGAGCCTGGACATGTCAAGGTGACATTATCGCCCTGGTTAACCACACGCACAGGGATCTTGTGAGGAACGTCTTCATTTTGAGCTGGAGGCAATGAAAACAACAGAAGAAACAAAGCAAATTAGTATCTACCTGTTTCGATCTTTTAACTGGAATTATATTGGTTGCACTCATTTCAGCATAAAAAAGGGCACTTACATAACCTACTGAGGAGAATCAGAGCAGCCAGACCTCCAATCATGTGATGCAGCATCTTTCTCTTGCACAATTGGTGTGGTAGCTCACTAACAGTCCTCTCAATATGGGAACGCTTACAGTGTAACTATTCTGATTGGCTGAAAAGCAGGAAATGTGTTTTTTGTAAATATGCCCATCACATTTTCAGACTACAGACTCTTTAATTCGTCTTTGCTGATGCGGTTGAGGGTAAACCATAACGCACAAGCATTCAATATAAAATCAATATAAAATCTGAGCATGAGAAGCATTTTATGTGATCTTTGTTATTGTGGTTTAGTCCTTGTTACTACTTTTAAAATTCATAATCCAACATGCGGAACCTAAAAGTTGATGGAGGCAGAGACAGAATCAAGTCAACAAAGCATGCAATCTAGCAGGTATTTAAAAGGTGTAATGTCGCCCTGCTGGTGATTTGCTGTGCATGCACTGAGAAAATACAATTCCAAAGAATCAAAATCAAAACTTCCTTTGGTGTCCATTTGAGGTTTAAGTTTTCGGCCCTAAAGTAGAGCCGCAACTCGAAACATGAAGAGCAGTTCACAAGGTTTATATACAGTTTCATCAAAAAGCAAAGGCTTAGTCCAATTTGTTAATAAACACAGAAAAAGGGTGCAACATTAATGACTGGAAATGACTGTCTGATGCTGATCATGAACGAGACACTGTGGGAAATATCGGGAGGGGAATGAGTCCCTCAATGACACTAATTTTAAATTTTAAGGTTCTTTTTTGCACAATCTGGGGCTCATCGTTAAAAACATTAACTTGATGACATAATTCATATTCACTTACAGAAATAAGTGTTTAAATCCTCAGAGAGAGAATAAGTCCTTTGGTATATTGCACCCCTTAACATGACCCATAAGTGAATTTTTAAACAAAGTATCTTCACATTTTATGTCAAACTGTCACCTTTATTTTGGAATCTTCACACGTAAAAGCACATCACATCACCAGCATCACTATATAACTGCTCTGGCTCTTCTGCTTCTTGTGACATCCTTTGATGTCAGGAAATGAAAGAAGAACCCAAATACCTCTCACACTCGATGCTCAGAAATAAACCCATGGGCTCAAATCCAAATTAATTTGACAATAAAAAAAAGTCTGTCAGAGACTGGGTTGAGGAACAGAGGGGTCTTGGTTCAAGGCCCGGTGCCTACAAAACAAGTGTTCTGGTAGTAGGGCCAGGTGTCAGGACACATTTGGAGTGTAGCCGGGGTACCCTTGAGCAAGGTAATGCACCTCCAAATGCTGCAATGAGCTGGCAACTCATTCAAGCAAGTAGCGATAGGCCCCCTGTGAAGAAAAGGAAGGAATGAAATGAAATAAGATATTTCATTTGTCAGTTTGTGGTTGTTTAGGATGAAACATGCGCATCAGCCCAGATAAGATATTCAAAGGTTATTTTCAAATAACCTTTTACTGTCTTTTAGCAAAAAACCTACCACAAAATAAATAAAATAACTACAGCCAAAATACTTGATAATTAAATTAAACACATTATACTGCATTGCATCTTTTCTCCACCTTGAGGTGGTGGCCCAACCATGTGTGCATGCGTGCATGTGTGTGTGTGTGTGTGTGTGGGTGTGTGTGTGTGTGTGTGTGTGTGTGTGTGTGTGCGTGTGTTGGGGGACGTTAGACCAGTACTATCATTTTGAGTCACATGTGCTATAGCTGAGAAGAAAGACTAGATTTTTTTGTAGAAGTGGGGAAGTAATATTAATTTATCCTCACAATAAGATGTGCCTGGCCTTTTGATTCTTTACTTGTGCTTGTTGGTTATTTTTGACACATTTCCTACTGAAATGGAAGTTACTATATTGAATTTGTCATTTAGAAAATCTAAAGTTCATCTATCACTTCAGCTGCACTGAACTATATTTGATGATTTCATGACCTAGCAAGCATATCACGAGCATCTATTTTTAAGAAATCATGATTAACAGATCAATTTCAGTTGCACATTACTTTGAATTACTATCAACTCCGACCAGCTATTTTTTTACGGCCCTTGCACTGTCAGCACCTGAAGGTGCACCTCACAGGAATTTAAATTTGAGTCATTGTTGTCCATTTTTTTCATGCCAGTACAAATAGGCAAGTTTTGTAATTCATAATCCAAATTTAATATGCATTGTTACTATTTATAGATATGACAACCATTTTTGTTTTTGGTAAGGAAAAAAATAAGTTTCCATTTCGACTACATGCCTTGCCCAACTGACAAACATCGGTCTGTGGTATTTGCTTCTCATCACCTTTGAAAGAAAACAAGCCAGAGGTAAAAAGTAGACTGCGGTTGGCTGCATGTCTTTCTTTTACCAGAACCCATATGACTTGCTCAACAGGATACTGGCCCCAACAAATGCCTCAAACAATTTTAGTACATGCGGTTAACATTGTGCAGCTCTGACCTTTTAGTGAGTTGACCTTAATCAGTATAGACAAAAGAAAAGATTTATCAGCTCAAAATTTACCCTCTGCCTCTTCAGTTAACCCATTCATAGCATTAGATAACATCTGCTAAAACTATTAGTGGGTGTAGGTGAAGGACAGCTGCACCAGTGGTCCAAGGATCAAAAATCAAACTAAGTAGACAGATGATGAAACATTTTTGACATGTTTTTTGTTACGCCTGTTCGCCATAAAATCTCTCTGTTGGGAATTAAAAAATAAATAAAAATTGCAATTCTTGAAACATCTGAGAAGCCGTTTTATTTTCATTTGCTTTAAAAAGAAGTAGACCCTAAAGCCTCATTATGACCAAACCCACCACAAATGTGTGAATTTTCCATGGTCCTTTGTCACCATGCAAGTGAGAAACAGAGCAAGAGAGAGAGTGTGTGTGTGTGTGTGTGTGTGTGCGTGTGTGTGTGTGTGCGCGTGTGTAAGAGAGAGAGCACGCAGTGACAGTCCAAATGCAAATGAATAATTGAGTTTCATTTTTGCTGTGGTGCAGGTGTGAATGTGATGTACAATAACTCCAATTGTGTAACTAAGAAAGTATCAAGGAAACCATGCAATAAAAAAAATAATAATGACATGTGGTCATGCTCTGGAATACAGATGTACTATTGCAATGTTTGTCTATTTCATAGTCATGATACTCAAAAAAGGTTGTTTCTGCAGTGCACAAATCACTAAGCACATTGTTTCATAGACCTGGTTGCAATTTACCAAGTTTACAGTGGCGGTGCAACTCTTTAGTGTTGCTTCCTTTTGCAGAGCGAGTGGAAGTGCTGTTGAGACTTTATTTGTATCTGTACACATCTACTCATGACTGATTATCTGTGCAGGCCACAAGACTTTTGCTCAGAAAGTCTCTCATGTACCCACCAAAGTAAAAGTGGGTTAATATTTACTAATGTTAGAAGTCATAAAGCGCAACGTCGCAGCTGTATTTGTGTGGTGGAAAATAGCACCACACCCTGTCCTTTGTCTGTGGTTGAGGTGAGCTAGTTAGAAACCTTGATCCCTATTCTGTCAGCGGTTGCACGTGTTTTCTCGGCGAGTGAAGGTCCTGCAAAATGTCTACCTGGAAAATCACAGTGATGCACTGGTTCACGGTGTGTCTGTGCAACTTCGACCTCTTGGTCATTTGTACTTTACCAGTATGAATTGAATTGTATGAATTGTCCAGTATTTCACTAGGGTTTGAGTTTTAAAAAGGAAAACAAGGGTTTGTGTTGCAGCTTAAGGTTCATATTTATATTTTAGGTCAGGAAAGGGTGAAAACTCTTTATCTGCTTATAGTTCAAAAACAAGTATGAGAAAAAACAGTTCCTGATTTTAAATTTAAACTCCTCAGTGGTTTTATTTTCTAGAGTTCCTTGAAAGTAGAGGAATAGACGGCCAGTGGATGGGAGTAAGAGTAACAAGTCAAGGTCCTGGGGAAAATGTAATGGTGAGTAACACAACCTGAAAGAATAAAGCAAAAACTGGAAAACTGAAAACCGGTCTTCACCTGTTTTCTTATCTGTCTCTGTAGATGTGCGCCCATCGTTACCAGCAATGGGTCCCAGATGCCTTTGTGGCTCACCTATTGACAGGCCAGTGTTACCTCTTAGGAAATGACCTGCAGGCACAGGTCCAGACGCAAGACAAGATGTGGAGGAGGGTGGTTTGTGACTCTGAACATCTCAGCAATTTCCGGAACAACCACCATTGGTTTGCATATTGCCAACAGGGCATGTCATTCTAATATTTATAATAATTTTATGTGATTTATCAGGAATCGTACGCATGGAGGCTATAGACGACTTTCCATTTCCAATTGATGACCCACGGGAGACCGGAGATATTGACCACTTTAATCCCGAGCTTATTCCTCTCCTGAGGAACAGCTACCTGGGTTGGTTTGAGTTTTGGTCTTACTCTTTTCCCATGTTGAATGAAAGTTATAGTTTCACTAATAAGTGTAATGGGTCTGTCCTCCAGGATTCTCCATTGACTCTGGTCTGGCTCTTATCAGGAAGGGTGAGCTGACCATCGTTTCAGGAGCTCCCAGAGGAGGTTACAGTGGTCAGGTGGCCTTTCTTAGGCCAGACCCTAGAGCCAAGAAACACTTGTCTGTGGAGTTGGTCCTCTCTGGTCCGGGTCTGGCCTCTTCTTTTGGATATGATGTGGCTGTAGCTGATTTCAACGGTGATGGGTAGGTTTATTTTAGAACAATATCTAATTAAATTATCTTTTATTTATCCTCCGAGACCTTCAACTCTCTCCCAGCCTCTTTACAGTCAATGATGGTATTATTGTACAATCACCTAACAATCAATATTGACATTAGTGGCTGTTTTTTTCTTTTCCAAAGATGGGAGGACCTTGCTGTAGGGGCACCACAGTTCTATAAGAAAGATGAGTTAGTTCTATATATATATAACTAACTAACTCATCTTTCTTTAAAAAAAAAAAAAAAAAATCTCTTCCTCGCCCTCCTGGGCGGTGCCTCCTTCCTTCAGACTCGGGTCCTCTACCAGAGGCCTGGGAGTCTGAGGGTTCTGCGCAGGATCTTAGCTGTTCCTAGGACTGCGCTCTTCTGGACAGAGATCTCTGGTGTGGTTCCTGGTATCTGTGGGAGCCATCTACTCAGGTTGGGTGTTACTGCCCCTAGTGTCCCGATCACCACTGGGACCACTGTTGCCCTCATCCCCCACATTCTCTCCATCTCCTCCTTCAGCCCTTGGTACTTCTCCAGCTTCTCGTGTTCCTTCTTCCTGATGTTGCTATCACTCGGGATTGCTACATCTATCACCACCACTGTCTTCCGGTGTTTATCCACCACCACTATGTCAGGCTGGTTGGCCACCACCATCTTGTCAGTCTGGATCTGGAAGTCCCACAGGATCTTGGCCTGCTCGTTCTCCACCACTTTTGGAGATGTCTCCCACCTGGTCCCTGGGACCTCCAGCCCATACTCAGTGCAGATGTTCCTGTATACTATGCCAGCCACCTGGTTATGCCGTTCCATGTATGCCTTGCCTGCCAGCATCTTGCACCCTGCTGTGATTTGCTGGACTGTCTCAGGGGAATCTCCACACAGTCTGCACCTGGGGTCTTGTCTGGTATGGTAGACCCTGGCCTCTATGGCTCTGGTGCTCAGGGCCTGTTCTTGTGCAGCCATGATTAGTGCCTCTGTGCTGTCTTTCAGTCCGGCCTTTGTCAGCCACTGATATGTTTTCTCGATATCAGCCACTTCCTCAATTTGTCCGTGGTAAATTCCATGCATGGGCTTGTTCTTCCATGATAGCCCCTCAGGTTCCTCCTCCTTGGTGGGCTTTTGTATATATATATATATATATTAACGACAATGGGAAAAACTGGAAGAAGATCGCTCCAATTCAGCTTCTTGGACAACAAAGCTCCTTGTTCGGACTTGCCGTGGAAAACATAGGAGACATCAATCAAGATAATTATGAAGGTTAAGTCATTTTAATATAAAAACGACGGACAAACTGAAACGTCAACCACAGAGCTGGCAAAGGAGCCGTCAAAGCAGACGAAAACCTAGTAAACAGCGACCTCTGCGGTCATGTGTGACAACTACAGGCTGATAATCTAGCTGAAAAAGAACTGCAACATATTTTAAATACAAATCACACGCTTAAGAACAATGCCACGGACCAAAAACTAATATTGTGTATGTTACTGTTGTTTCCATTGTTAGATATTGCTGTTGGAGCACCATATGATGGGTCTGGCTGAGTGTATCTTTACTGTGGCTCGTCAAACGGTATCAACACAAAGGCAGCGCAGGTAGGGACGTAAATATGGAAGCCTGGAAGGGACATTTCCCCCGAAAGGGAGATTGACTGTTCTCTTTTCTTCAGTTGCTCTCATCCAGATCCAGATCTGTGACGCTGTTTGGATATTCACTGTCCGGGAACTTGGACGTGGACGATAATCTGTACCCTGATTTGGCTGTAGGATCTCTGTCCGACTCTGTCTTTGTTTATAGGTATTTAAAACTTAAGCACGTGGAGATGAAGACAATTGAATTGAAATGATCAACAGGCTTTCTGCGTTCCAGAGCGAGGCCCGTGGACCGTGTCAGCAGCACCCTGCGAGTTACACCGGATAAAATAGACATCACTAAGGAACAGTGTGATTAACGTACATGGTATGGTATAAAATGCAAACGATAACATGACATGACAACAGGAAGCACCTTTGATCGGGTGTTCTTTTGCACTTGTACAGTTATTTTACAGCTCAAGCGTGTTTTTCTTACATATCACACCCGGAGTCTTTCAACCCAAAACTGAGTAAGTTTCTCTTCTATTTGATTGACTGAAGATGTAACTTAATAGGAGTAAAACAGCCGTGAAGTGATATTTAAAAAATGCATTTACATGATATCTCTTAAAGGCTGCTTAACTGAAGCGTCTGCTGCATCCACATGCATAATTTTCTCCCCTTTGCAGTACTCAATTACACTTTTGAGGCTGATATTAGGAAGAGCAATGTCAGGCTTCCTCCCAGAGTGGGTTTTCTGGGGGTTCCTCGAGTGAAGCTGGAGCTGCCGGGGCAGGATATGGAAATCTGTACTGACATCAAGCTCAGACTCCTGGTACTCTTTTCTTGTGTTACAAGACCCATCATCTGGTTCACAGACAAAGATGACTATGACCACTTCTCTTGCAGCGGGATTTCAAAGACCGGCTACACTCTATCCCCCGTCTCAGTTACTATGTCTCTGGGGAGTTCCACTCAATGGACCAGTGGACAGGTTACACCCATACTGGACCGCTTTCAGCCCAATAACAAGGTCTCAGAGGTACACAAATCTTGACCATTTAAATTTAGAAAGCGCCTTTGTCCACAAGAGCATATTAGAACCTTTGAAAGAGTAACAAATGACCTCTGCCCTGTGTGTTTTTGACAGATCACCCTCCTAAACAGAGGCTGCGGCAGCGACAACATTTGCCAAAGCAACCTCCATCTACAGTATGACTTCTGCTCCAGACAAACAGAAAATGGCAAAAGCGTGTTCAGATCGCTCAGCGGGTAAGACGAGGCACCACAAGCCCAATGGAACAGATCTACAGCTGAGCGTGATTGGACGCTCTGTCCTTCTGTCAGAGAGGATGGTGTAGCAGTCATCACTCCAACTGCGGAAGACATCGCTTTGGAGCTGACAGTGACCAACTGGGGCGGGGATGATGCCCACCAAACTCGCTCAATCATCAGTCTGCCAGACACTCTCCGTTACTCTGATATTGTCAGCACAGCTTCGGTGAGTGCCGGAGGATTTAGGAACCTTTGTAAGTTACCAGAGCGGACGACATGGCTGCATCTGTAAAACCAAATCATCTTTCATCACCCTAGGAGCCAAAGGTGGACTGTACAGTCAATGACAAAGGGACTCTAATAGACTGTGGACTGGGAAACCCAATCCAGAGAGATGCAGAAGTCAGTCCCACAGAATTTCCTCACCAGTTTCTCTTCTATCCTCACTTTCTTCTTCCTCCCTGTAGGTTACATTCTGTGTGATGCTAACAACATCAGGCATCTCTTTGAGTACAAAGGCTGTGAATATCACTCTGCAGCTTCAAACGTAAGTGATCAGAGACCGGCATAAGTTATTGATCACTGAGCTATACTCTACATGAATGTGAATAATCTTTCAGAACCAGCAGGCAGGACTTAAAACCAGTTGAGGCGGTGGCCAAAGTATTTTTTGAACTAAAACTGCAATTATACGGGTAAGTGTGGCATCATTACCTCATTGTTTGTCATTTAATAACGCAAATGAAATGTTTTCTTTCATTGTTATGTGCTTTTTGGAGGTCACAGAAGTCAAATGTGTTTTTAATTATCTGAAGATGCAGAACAAGATCTTCAGATGCAATGTAATATGCAAAACTGATAATGAATTTGAGGTTGAGCTTGCAAAAGGTTCATGTTGTCCATCAGATTAACTAGGCCATCTCAAGTGTCCTTTGGCCAAAGCTTGGAGGGTAAGAGCACCATAAAATCGGCAGAGGATATCGGAGCTGCAGTTCAGTATGAATTTAGGGTAAATCATCTTTTCCTCTACTTTTTCATACAACATATTAGGTTTACATCTGAAGCAAAAAGTCAAACCACGCTGTGATGTCTTATTCCGGCAGATAACAAATTTGGGTAGATCACTGAAATCCTTCACTAATGCTTCACTGAACCTCTTCTGGCCAAAGGAGAATTCTGCTGGGAAGTGGCTTCTGTACCTGAGTCACACCAGCAGTAAAGGTGTCCAGTCTGTGCCCTGCTCGCCTGTAAATGAGATCGATCACCTTAAAGATGTAAAGGTACCCAACACCTCTGCCTATTACTCAAACTGTTTTACACAACACTTCTGACCTGTTACTGCTTGGAATCGAGGGTTGGCGAGGACCCTCCAAGAAAAAACGTGAAGCAGAACTTGAGGCACTGACGAGCGGTGACTTCTTATTTCTCCCGACAAAAAGGAAATACAAAACGCTAGTGAGAAAGCTTTGAATTGCGTTTATTTCTCATGGATTGGTGTGTGAACGTGAGCTTCAGGTGTGTTTTCTCGCAGACCTGCACAGATGGACTGAGGTGTGTGGAGATCCACTTCCCCCTGCAGGGTCTAGACAGTACTGCGATGGTAGTTCTGCACTCTGGTCTCTGGAACACCACATTCCTGGAGGTGGGAGCTGACCACGCTTTCAAGTTATTTTTCCATCATTGAAAACCTGTGAAGTCTTAGCTCTCTGTTTCAGGATTACAGCTCATTTAATTATTTAATGATTACCGTGGATGCGACACTCAGTTTGACAAACTCTCCAGAAAACACTGGGCTAAAATCTGACAAAGCACACAGGTAAACTGACAGTATTCATGGAGAGAGAGATCGAGTATTTCACCATAGTCGCCTGGTGGATCATCTTCCTCACTGTCACTGCGTTGCTTTTGTTGCTGGCAATGATGGTCTTCTTGTTGTCGATGGTAAATGAAATCATTTCTTAGTGGAGGCTTGAAAATTGCATACATTTCAGCTATGCTGATGCACATATTAAAACACCAAGTTATTTAACAACAGTTACTCCATGTTAAAGACGGCCCTCCAAACTGCTGCAACATAATATTCTAAATATTGGCTACAAACATATACATAATTATTTCTATGTTTTTTGTTTGATCAGCGTGGATGTATCCACTGGCCAACTCGGAATCAAAAACCCCAAGCTGAGGACCCAAACCAAGAAACTCTCCACCTTAAAGATGGGATTTCCTGAAGAAATTTACCTTTTTTAAAAGAAATTGAAGCGGAAAATATCACTTGTTTATTACCAAAAAACTGTTACAACATGAAAAAGGCTGTGCTATATTTCAGTGTATGAGGAAGGTGCGAGAGGTGGGAAGAGATGGGGGAAAAATGTTGAGAATGAATGAATACTGATCATAATGACTATGGATCAGAGAAAGCGTCCATGAGGACCATACTGATGCTTTAGTATCAACAGTGTTTTGTTCGTACTGCAGGTGCACAACATTAGACTGTTGCAATCAAACTGTGAACATGGGTCCAGATGATCAATTTCAAAGGGTAGATTCTTGCACAAATCACGAGAAGTTTCCTGTTTGACTCCATTCAGACATTCAATATGCAACTGAATTGAGTGAAAAATTAAAATGAAACCTTTCTGCTGGTACTTTTTGTTTTGCACAGGTGCAGTCGATCATTTGGCAAAAAAATACATCAGTTTGTCTTCAAACCACCTCCATACATTCTTTACAGTCCATCCTTAACAGCTTCTGATTTTTCAGGGGGAGGGAGCAGCAGCAGCTCTTTCAGCTGGCATTGAAATGAAACACTTTTTTGTGTTAAACTTAGTGTGGCCTGACATTCATAATGCAATATCAATCTTTTGTGGTTCGACACCAAAGCATAAGTATACTTAATTAGTTCTTCTATTGCCTCATCCTTCTTCAGCCTAACCAAACTACATTCCAGCAACCAATGACCTCATTCACCTCAAAACAATGACACCAACATTCAATGGTATAAAACCTTCGTACAAACGGACGATTCCTCTTACACACTCCTTGGTTAATGCTTTTAACAGTGGTCCAGTAATGTGACATGCTGAGTTGTTTCCAAAATGATGTGAATAACTGATTCATACCAGGGAGTGTTGAATACAAACTTTTCTCTCAAAGGACCAAAACTACTAAGAAACATACAGCAAATTAAATATTACGAATAAATTAAAAACAATATAATTACAAGTTACAATAAGTAACTTCTTGCCATTATTAAAAACCTCACTTTTTTTTTAGGTACATTCAAAATTGAAACATTTGTTTGGCTTTGAGTCATGCTGTTTTTTGTTTTTTTTTAAATCATCTCTCACCCAAAACTGACACTATATTAACACTTTTATAAGATGGAAGCAGATTTCCTAATGAAGCTCATTAACTTGAAAAAGCCTCACCACCCAAAATGATTTTTAAATTCCTCTTTTGTTTCGTCACGCTTCCACACTGCGCGCCTTTCAAGATTCCAATAGTTTAAAAGTATCACAAATTGTGCTAAAAAGGACATTTCTTGTAATCATTTATGGCAGGGAGCTGGCTCTGTTGCAGCAATTAATATACACGTTTGTTCCTTTGTGCTAGAAACTAATTTTTCCATTATTGCTTGGTTAGCCTTTTGGGGTTTCTTTTTTTTTTTTTAATATATTTCTGCTGGTGCAACCAAATGGAATTATTTTTTCTTCATGATGTGCTTGACTGATAGAAGCTAATGCTCCATCATGGTTGTAATGCCCAGCTATCTCCATATGGGGGATGCAGTAGCCATAATAGTTAGAAACAACAAAGGAAACAGGGAGAAATTGTGCTGAATTGAGGCAGATTTAACCCGCCCGTTGTTTCTGTTCCACTTGGGCCCGTTTCTTTCCTTGACTCGCGGCGGTTTGGCAGGGGATGCTGCAGGGTGGCGAGCTGGTTTGCTATAAGGGGGAGAATGTGATCCATGTCCTGGCCAGTCATCATTGTAGCTCTCAATGTGATCTCCACCTCCAGAACCACTGCCCTCCTCACCTGGATAAATGCATAAAAATATGATCTAACTGATTAATGCTCTTGGTGCAGTCATAAGTCTTAAAAAATCCTGCTCGGGCACACTCACTGTCCATGAAATCCATGTCCTGTCCAATTTGAGCATGTCTCAGTTTGTTTGTTGCCACCCTCAGCTCCATAATCAACTGCCTGATCCTCACATCTGGCCTGGCAATGTCCACCTCCACCTCAGGATTGTTGATTTGGCTCACTAGCCCATCACCAGTAACATCTGGGAGGTACCTAGAGATGCAGAAGAGGGGCAATGTTCGAAAAGTGAGACACTAATGCCTCTCACTAATGTGAGTGTGTCAAGGCCTCTCAAAACAGCTCATAAAGAGTGCATATAGATGGAATCCAACTAACCCCCAGCCACGCTCACCCCCCCTTCTGCCCAGGCTCACCTCCCCCGGGTCTGCCCATTCCAGCAGCGGTCCTCATTGACAAGGTCTGCAGCCGCCTTCTCATCATTGCAGATGGTTTGTGGGAGGGACACCCAGAAGCCACGCATGGGCCTCAGCCGCTCCTTCAGCTCTGTGACCTGCATGGAGGCGGAAAGAAATTAGGTATGACTCAGACCTGCTTTTAAAGTATCCTTGTTTGGTACAGCTGGCTGCACAAAGCATATTGATGCTGCAGTGCTGACGTTGGTTAAGGCTGAGGGAAGACACGATGCAGTTTCTGGGTCAGCTACTTTTTTCAACATTTTTATAAATAGACCACAATATCCTTTCATTTTTTTCCCCCTCTTTACTTGTTTGGAATTTGGTCATTCAAGCCTGCTGGTCTTTCTCAGTTTTACACCACATATAATGGATTTTTTTTTTCTTTATAATTCAGCTGAAGTCGCTCCTAAAACTGTATTTCGCTGTCCATACTGAAGTCTCTACACAAAGGACCTGCAAACCATGAGAAATGACTTGATATAGTGTCATCTGGTAGCCAATTCTGATTTGATGCAATACTACAGATTGAGGATAAGATGTTCAATTCCCATACACTAATCAATGTGACGACTGCAGAAATGATTCCCATTTAACTAAAGTTTGGCAGCTGTTTTGGTCTTATTTAAACCAAAACAATTCACCACTGCACAGGGTTTTTTCTTCTTCCTCACCAGTCGGTCCAAGTTAGTGCCTGCCGCCGTGGTGGGCTTCTCCTCAGGACTGTAAGTACGAAAGGGTCTCTTGTTTCCTCCTGCTTCTTTGGGTGAACGCCTAGAGCGTCCTTGAGTTGGCCTTGGGTTCCCACAACCTTGGAACACCTAAATGTAGAGTAGATTTTACTTATTGAAAATAACTTCAAAAATTAAATAATTAATTATCCCAACCCCCCCCCCCCCACACACACACACACACTTCTCTCTTTCCTTTACTTTTCAACATGCCCTTTGTCTTACCATCCTAGAAATATTATAATATTGAGCAATCCTTCATTTTCTCCCTTGAAAATATCCCAAATTATTTAAAACTAGAATCATAATATTATATTAGAGACTCACAGTTAATACGAAAATGAGTAAAAACATAAAGTGAGAACATAATAGAAACAGCTTTCCTTTTTTAAACCAGATGTGAGCATCTCTGGTGCCATGTTTTAAGGGTTGCCGTTCTTTTTAAATGCTTTGGGGATTTTGCGCTGTCATAATGAAGATTTATGCGCAGTGATTAGGATTGAGGAACATTAGCAAGTTTTTCAGACCTTTGTGGAGATGCTGACACTGTTTTCCTGCATGTGCATGATGGCTTCTGACACTTTGACTGAGACAGAATCGGCAGCGAGCTCGATGTTGAATGGCCCCTCTAGCTTCTCTGAAACCTGGTAGAGAGCGTCTGAAAGAGGAAAAAAGAGACACAGGAAGCGGTATCAGACATCATGTTTAACTATGTTCTTATTGGCTGATCATTCTTGATCACTGTTTGGAATCAGTCACTGTCTGATTATTTGAAATGGTGTAATGACATCTGTGTTTGAAGATTAAAAGGTTGTGGTTTTGAGAAGAGTAAAAAATGTGAATCAAATGAGGGTGAAATGTGTAGTGGTGCCTTCTCAATGGACTGCATGATGACAGGTTGAGGAAAGGAAACCAGGAGCGACAGATCAATCGTAAAAGAGCAGACAGGTGTGAATGATTAATGAAGTGGGAATTCATTAATGCAAAAAAGGAAATGAAGGGGAAACGGAGAACCTGCTTGTAGTTGTACTCAATATATTAAAAATCTAATTCTGAATGTAATGTCAGTTAAGCCATGGCATTTTCCTTATTAATCACACTGAAATTAGAGATGCTGCTATATGATGGATTTATAATTTGAAAATGCGCTAAATGCTGCCTTCAACCTCATTAAACACTGGCAGCACATCAGGATGTTTCTGTCCTGAACCCACCAATGAAATTGTTCCATTCAGTGTCCAGATCAGCCTGATTGGCTAAGCAGCCCTTCATCACATTGAGGCAGAGAGAGTGGCAGGGCTGCAAGGAGGGCAATCCTCGACACAGGGGGCAGTACCACTGACGCATCAGGCCGCGGACGCACTGCGAATCAGCTGTCAGCTAAAACAAGCACAGATGTGAAATATTGGATACTATAATAATGCACTAAAGGTTTTATAATGGCATTTTTTTCTCAAATCTACAGTTCAAATTATCAGCAACAGTTCTTTACTCACCTTTGTTGCTTTGTTAACAATATCCCGACCGGTTGACAAGGCCTGTGATAGAGCTCTGGCAGCAACAAAAGCCCGGGACATCTTTTAACAGGGGACAAGAGAGGCAAGAACTTAATCAATCCAGTCATGTCAGTGGGGAGGATGCATCGTCTTGATACGCACTTGTACACGCAATTTGCGCGGCACGTCCCCAAAAGGCTGCAGCTGTTCGGCATGTTTGCTGACACACTCCAGGTAGTCATCACTGAACTGATACTGGGGATTTACCAGAGAGAAGAGACGCTCCACCAGTCTGGACCAGAAGTCTGACAGAACCTCTGACAGACTGACGCTGCCGCCTGAAGACACAAAGATGCCCGAGGATGATACACATGTATCCACAGTGAATTAAAGATATTACTGTAAAACGGGATAAACAATTTGCTTATTTGCAGGCTGTAATGGGTGTTATAATATGCTCAGTCTATGTAGATAATTACAGAATTGTAGACAGTCTATTGGCAGACAGGCTGTGCTCTTCTATACAGCATCAAATGAGCCATACATGCTGTTTGGCAAACAAAGACAGCTTGACTAGTTTGCCACAGCCGGCAGGCAGTCTTGCCAATGCACTGTCATTGTGCCAAAAAACACAATATAAAAATAGAATCAGTTGTCTGCAGGAGTCCAATTCTTCCCTCTTGGCATTTCTTTCTAGACAAAAAGCTGACTCTTTTGTCATTTTCAGAGCAACTGGGGAATCACCACCAGAGCAATCCAAACTGGTAAATCTACACTAAACCTCCGGATTGACGTAGAACCACCAACTCCACTGATTTTAATGTTTTGTAAAAGGTGAACAAAACCAGAAAGGCCCAATGTGAGCACTGGTATAATGGATAGAGGGATCTAAAATTACCAGAATAATATCTGCGAAGCTCTACAAACAGTTCCTGGAACACATGGGAATTCTGGGTGAAGAGCCGGCCGTAGGTCTTGGTGAACATTTGGTTCATGGACTTCTCCGACAGGTCGATCAGCTCCCTGAAAAACTCTGCAGAATGATGAAAAAAACAAACAAACTCAGATTTCTTAATCTGTCAGCAACATCTGAGCCAGGTTCTTCATGTGGAATCAGCAGCTCCCATTGACAGGTGGCTCATCCTGTAAATGAGTCTTAACAAAATGGAATCTATTTATGCCCCCGGGACTCATATGTGGGCTTCCACACCTTCCACGGCTTTAAGTGATTCATCATAGACATTATATAAATGAAAATAGAAAAAAAGGTAATGGCTGTGCACGCTGAGGAGGAGGAGGAGGTAGTGTTCAGTTCTGCTTTCTACTGTAGCTGATATGTCCAGAATCTGAGACAGCGTGGGCTGAATTCCCTGAAGCGCTGCCCAGCCGTCTATAGGTAGCATTATCCCTGATTTTAAAGGGACATGCCACCACATTTAAATGACTCTTTCTTCAGTAATATTTCATGTCTTCTGAGACTTTGTCTGGCAGCTCTGGGGAGGAAAAAACATGTCATAATGATGGCGTCATCCAGGTTTAGTCAAGATTTAATGTCTGTGGGGGAGGAAAAGTGCTCCATCATGACTAAATATTTCATTCAGCATCTCTACAGCATTTGATTTATGTGTTAAACAGTGTTAATCTTGTTCAGTAGACTTCACAATATGCTGTACTTTACTGCAACTAGGGGCAATGTGAAAAGGATTAAGTTAATCATGTTTACTGGAACTTGAAATGCATATACAGATAAACCAGTACATTGATGTTATGTCTTTTTTCCCCACGTGAGCTGCAAGAATTAATTATATATGCAGACGGGTGACACAAAGCATTTTCCAGAAAACTAGCTGCAGTAGAAAAACACCAGCAGGATGAGTTTGAGAACTGGTATAACCTTCCCGTGACCTCGAAAGGGATAAAGCGGTTAAGAAGACGAGAGTTTGAGAACTGCACTGTCCATACGAGTCATTTAAAGGTGCACCATGGCAGATGGAAATGCAGTGATGTCTTCACTATTTCTTTAATAAGTTACAGTATCACACGAGGTTGTCTGTGATTCTGGGAAAACCAGAAAACTGTGAAATTCTAATATTAGACAGAAGATGTGTGGCTAATTTGAGGTTTAATGCCCTCAGCTGTGACTCTAATGCTCAATAAAAAGTCAGAGTCATCGGGTTTATTCTCTGAATCATACTTTCTAGAGAAGAACATCGGAAATGAAAGTCAGGATATCTACAACACCACCACTGCTTCGACTATGACCCAGCTCTAATAAAGTGCAACAGTAAACTCAAATTGATTAAACATAAATAAGACCCATGCTGGGACCTCTGCAATATGTATGCCCCGCTGTGCTTTTGGCTTCCAAAGTCAGCGAAAGATGGAGAAACTCTGCACACGGAGAGGCTTAATAAGTTTTCGCTCTGCTGTCAATCATCACCATTTGCACTTTTTACAAAAATCGCAGAGACCAAACTAAATGCATTGCAGCTTCAAGCAAAACCCTGCAGTTTTTTTTTTGTTTTTTTTTCAATAAACTTACTGCTTAGAGTCCATAAAATCAAGTCCAGGTTTCATCTGGCTGCAGCTGTGTTTTTCTTTTTAGATTAAGCACCGTGCAAGTTGTGAATTCTCACCATCAAACCTGCGGTGCCTCTGGGTGAAAGTAGTCAAAAGAAACTGGCTGCTGTCTTCCACGGCCTTCAGAAAGTCTCTCTCGCTTTGTAGGGACAGCGTCTCCTCCATCTGACTGGAACAGCAGGTGTAGTCTTGAGGACAGAGACGCAGGTGCTCACCTACAAGGTAACAGCAGACGCAGGTTTGGATCAATCAGTGTCCTGTAAATATTGAGAAATTACTGTGGAGGTAGCTTGATATCATGCTTTCGACATAACATCTAGTTCTGATGTTGACACATTTCCATAGTATTTATTTAGAAATGTCTTATTAGTTTGCTCATATTTTGACTTCAGATTGACCTTATGATGTACATCCATCAGGGTTCTGGAAGCAGATTTTGGTCCACACTGGTATAAAGGCACCTGGCAGCTGCTGCAAATGTGTCAGCTGTGCAGGTGTAATACTCTTTGCTGTAGACATGCTAAAATGATTATATACATTTAATGAAAATGGAGAATGAAAATCAAGGTGCCAGGTGAGTTTTCACTGAGTTAATTCTACTGCTCGTCAATCTCTTCCGTCTCTGAATTGAAATTGTATCAAAGAAAGGGTGTGATGGTGAATTGAAACAACCCAGCATGAATTATTCTGCTTAATCCACCTTCCCTTGTCAGCTCAGGGTGGATCTTTGATCTGTCAAAGGTAATGAATGATATGCAACAATAAGAAGACAGTGGGTCGGACAGTCGCAATTTTTACAACAATCATGTATATTACTGCTCTTCATGGAGTCACAATTGCCATCCTTAACTCCACCCCTGACTCTTTTGTTCCCCGTGTGTGTGTCTCTCACTATTAGTCCCATCTCATCCCTCTATTTTCTGTCTGAACTGCTTCTCCTCATCCTTCGTTCTCCCAGCCATCTGCTCCCCTGGCCCACGGGACAGTGAGCTCAGACTCTCCAGCACACACGCACAAAATAAATCAATATTGCAGTTGCCTCGTCTCACACACGCAAACACACGCAACACACACACACACACACACACACACACACACACACACACACACACACACACATCAATTGCCACAAGTTAATCCTTCTAAGGCAGAGCTGTGCAACTTCACTTCTTTCATTTTTGAAACAAAGCTTCATGAAGATGGAGAACACCTTCTCCCTCACTTTTAACTGATAATCACCCCTCATCCTCTCTCTCTAAAACTTATTTTCCAAAATTCTAATCCATGTAATTTAGCAGATAAGATGATCAGCAGACAAAGCCGCCTTTGGGTATATGCGGGGATTTAACATTGGCTCAGGAAGGCAAAGACTAATTAGGGGCGAGGTGCTTTGTTACACCGGTGTTGGCAATTTGCTCATCTTCTTAATCATCCTATTTAAACGGCTCAGAAAGGAGGAGGGGGTGGTGTAATTTGTTTTAAATCAGCCTGCTTTATGTCTCTTGAGGAAAACCTGACATTATATTCAGGCCCTACATCCCAGGTGCTAATTAGTGAGTCCTGATGCATATTTTATTTACTTTTACGCGTTGTGACTGATGTATTTGTGACACGAATGTCTTGAATATATATCTTTTAATCAGGATAATACCCCCATAATGACTCAGGAGACATTTTCACAAGGTCTGTAATGTATGGAGAAATATTACCAGAGATCTGTGTCTGCGGTGCGGTGCCTGTGCTGTAGCCCATCTCTGCGTACACCTGCCGTGTGTCGGCGCAGCTCCTCCCCGCAGCAGCCAAGGGGCTCCGGAGCCCCGAGAGTGCAAAGACCGTGAGCAGGAACACCAGCAACGGCTTCCAATAGAAAGATAGGTGTGCATCCATTTTCATCGCAAATCGGAAGGAGATACGGCGGCTGAATACAACCAGAGTGAAGGGCGCAGTTCCCTTAAAAATAAATGAAGGATTGACCGGTTTAAACAAAAGTACTCGCACAATATAAGTAAAAACTCCTAGTTTCCCAGTGAATTAAGAGAGTAAAATTGGCGTTCAAGCCAGGATAAACCTGACACATTTGTTTTCCATTGACCGCGTTTCGTTAATTTGTCCTTCCAGGGAGCGGTGTTCTTGTGCGTGAATGGGGCACTCCCGTCTCCTCAGTCTCATCCAGAATCCAAACCGAGTCAAGCGTACGGGAACTAGAGGACAAACACCGGAAATACGTTTTCAAAATAAAATCTCGGGACTCTATAAAGGCAAGTCAAACATTTGCCATTCGAGGTTTTGACACACCTTTTAAAAAAAGTTTATTGGGGGAAAAAAAGGAGCAAGTAGAGAAAAAAGATGAATATCTTCCATACGTAAACCCTTCTTGATATTTTAAATGACCATTACCTCAACCTGTAATAAGAGATTGGGTATTTAATTCAATGCTAACCATGCAAGAAATAGTTTCATACCTATTCATCCATATACATGCGTCTACTGGTTAGACGTAGACATTTTATTTAGAAGGCAGAAACCGGAGGTGGCGAGTTGTCCACAGAAAACCTTACTTCGGTTAAGACCCATCACAGATCGAACAATGGAGCCCAGAGGGAAGGAGACGGCGTAGCCGGTGGTGGCGGGGCGGGGAACAGCTGAGCCTGAGCCACCTTAGTGCCCATCAAACTATAGACAGGACGAATGCACAAGTGCCGATACCGGCAGCGAGGCGTAAAACAGGAACTAGCTGAAAAGAAATTGCCCAAAAGTTGTATATTCGGCCGTATTCAAAACGTAAATGGTTTTAAATTCACTAAGCTTGAATGTCTATTTGTGTTTAAAATTAGCAGCAAAAAAAATTGTGGCGCAGCAAATCTGTATACCGGTAATATATACATATATAATTTTTTTTACAATGACTAATTAGCATAATTCGCGCCTTTTCTACGGGATTAGTTCGTTACGAATGTGAAATGCATTGACACGTATAAATTAGTGGTAATGGCGGTAATCGTATAATCTTTTATTGACTTATTTGTCTGTTATTTACTTGTTTTCGTATCAGAAATGTCAATGTTCCTAAAATGTTCGACCCGTCGTTAAGCTTGTTAATAACTCTAGCTAGCTAACTTGGATGGTTGCGAAGAGAAAAATTTAAATCTCGTTTTTAAAGTAGGTTTCTTCGGAGACAGATTGTTAAACCCGTCAAAAGACGTCTAGATATCCCCAATTATTACCAAGAATGGACAATGGAGACTCCATTGTGGACAGGTATGGCAGACTTAACCTATAATTTCTTAACATTCATTTGAATGGCGCTCTGCTAATCCACCCAGACATGATTGTGGCATGGCAGTGGTTAATTTTACTGTTTTTAGAAAGAATATAGCCTCAGATTATTACACTTGTCATTTGTCCAGTATTGTGAGTTTATTGCACAAGTGATAAAGACAGATGGAACCTTTAACAGAGCCCTAACTAAATGGGTAAAACAGGAAAAAAAAAAATTTGGGGTGGGGGGGTGCATAAAACAAGAACTTTTAGCATATTTTATTCAAGATGATGTCTGCTTGTTGTGCATTTGCTGCTTTCTTTAGTCTTGAGCTGGATGACACCTCAGATGAATTTTCCAGTTCTGGGAGTGAAGTTGAAATGAAAGTCACAAAGCCACGTAAAAAAGCCGCACCTGCCTCTCCGGTTAGTTTTGCCCTTTCTAGTTGCATCAATATTGATAGTTTCCTGTTTTGTTCAACCAAGATCTCGAGCTTTCACCAGGTTATTACTGCAGTTACACTGTAGGGTATTTGCTTTACATTGAAAACTAACCTCTCCATGACTACCACTAATTCTGTTGACCCATCTATTCACATTTAAACCCTTGCCCCAATCCCCACCCATTTCTTTCTTTTCTTATCCCAGCCACCCAAGAGACCCAGGCGTAAAGCTGCATTGAAGGGGACATCCAGCAGCAGTAATAGCCCCATCTCTAGTTCTCCAGACCTCTCCCAATGGCAGCAGCAGTCCCATGGGACACGCAAGAAGACGTCTCCCAGACCCTTAATAGAGAAGAACCAGAACATCAGAGCAGAGGATATCTACGAAGCTGTCTCTTCTGGAAAGAATGCAATGTTGGTGAGCACCGACAGGGGTGAAAGGAGGGTGTAGATGAACACATAAAGGGAGGGAGGTGCTGAAGGAGGAGAGTGCTCCCAGCCAACAATGAGGGGATTATCATCTGCTGTCATTAGCTGACTGATGTGGTCCTGCAGGATTGCCTTTGATACGCAAAAACTCAAGCATTTTCACTGTGTTGTGTAGCCAGTGATGCATCCGTCCCAGCCATTTGTTGTGATCTTCCCACGTTTTCCAAGTTAAAGATTAAAAAGGAAGGACCACTAGTTGAACAGAAAGAAACTATTGCTGAGAGTAGATGGTGATCCTGTGAATGCGCGCTTTCAACCATCCCCACACTATCAAGTCTGATGTTGCTGTGCACTCGATGCCATCTTATTCATCTTAAAACCTTTTGCGTTACAATTGCATTGTGGCTGCCAAAGATAAAACATTCACAAATAAAACATTCAATTTTCACCACAGTAATTGCTTAAGGGAAGAGAAATTATGCATTTTATTTTCTTCTTGACAACGATTGAAAATTCAAATGCAAAAATAAATCCAGTGCATTTTACAGTGGGATTAATCAATAGTAGAATCTATTGCTTTGTGTAGTCCTGGAATTGTTACTTTAAAATGGTTTATCGAAAGCATCTTAAATACTTAATACCAGTATCCACATATTCATTTTAGATACTTAACTGAGATTAAGGATGGAAGTTACACTGTTAATCTATGTTGTTGTAAATCTGCTCTGTCAAATCAACGCATCCTCACTGGTTGCTCTCGATCCAACAGACGGTGGTGGATGAGTGGCTCGACAGCTACAAACAGAACCAAAAAGACAGTTTTCTGGTCCTCATCAACTTCATTGTTCAGTCCTGTGGATGTAAAGGTCAGAGATCAAGAGTGTCCACCGGAATAAGGGCAGGGGTCAAAGTTGAACAGATTATCTTTCTGATTTTAGCTCAGGCAATTATCAGCGGTCAAATATTGATCCCTCAGTATGGCAACAATACCACGTCAATATTTTATATAAAACATATCTGTTTAAAATCATCTAAAGAGTTGAACGTACCTCAAGATATAGAATTATAGGGATTTTTATTAACTTGTCATTTTGTTCAAATGATTCTTTTGCTTAGGTGTGGTTAGCAGTGAGATGTTTGACAATCTGCAGAATGCTGAGATAATTGGCGCATTAACTAAAGACTTCAATGAGGTAAGGAAGGAAAAACCTTGGTACTTGCATCAAAAAAAGTAGTTTCTGTTTTTTGTCTGTTTTTCTTTGTATTTGCACCTTGGGAGTTACTTGTTCGTTCATGTTATTTCCACTTATTTATAAGGATTCGGTGAACTACCCGTTGTCCACACCAGGCCCCCAGCTGAAGCGCTTTAAAGCTGGCTTGTGCGAGTTTGCCCAGCTTCTGGTGTACTCATGCCGGAATAGCCTCATTTATGATGAATACCTCTTCCCTTCTCTGCTGGCGTTGCTCACTGGCCTGTCTGACTCCCAGGTCAGGGCCTTCAGACACACAAGCACCTTGCTTGGTAAGCAAATGAATGGGTAGTCTGAACAACTCATTGTATCTTTATTTTGTATCTGGTGTTGCTGTTGATAAAAGGACAAAGCTTTACACTTGAAAAGGTTTAACCAGCCATAAACCTTCTGTTTTCATGTTTCTCCTCTTAGCTATGAAATTAATGACTGGTCTGGTAAAAGTATTTCTGGGAGTATCAATTCAGCTCCAGACTGCTCAGAGAAGATGTGATATTGAGTGCAGCAAAAGGGATCCTGACCGAGCTTCTGACAGACTGGAGGAGCTGAAGGCCTCTATTAGTGAGGTAACGCATAATTTCAGCTGCACACCTTGACAATAGATCACCACTTTTCCCTACTCTCACTAGTACCCAGGGATTAGGAAATAATTGCATGGCAGGGTGAAAACTGCAGTTTTCCAGGTTTGTAGAGCATGCGTTGTCGTTGAGAATCATTATCACTGGACTGCTGCCTCTTCATTCTCGACAGGCTTGTTTTACAAAGTAATTTACACCAACATAGGTTGGGTAAGGAGTAGAGGGGCCTTTAATGGCGTGAACTTGGTATAGGTTCTCTGTAAGGGAGAGAAATTGTAAGTTATGACTAAAATGTGCATTTTCCATCAGCAGCAGTTACAGCATACAACTGTAAAGTTATAAAATGCCAGTGTCAGATATTTAAGTCAATATAAACAAGCCTTTTTCAATAACCAACACTTCAATATGCTGATTTTTTTTTTTTTTTTTTTATATACATTCTCTTTGGCTATATGTGTGTATATACAAATGGCCATTACATTTGTCTTTGGTCTGATATTCTCTATGCATTTTCCATATGTTTGTCTTGCAGCTGCATGAGAACAAAGAGGAGGTGTCCTCCATGATGAATGGTATGTTTCGTGGTGTGTTTGTGCACCGTTACCGGGACCAGTTGCCTGAGATCCGGGCAATTTGCATTGAGGAGCTGGGCATTTGGCTTAAATTGGACCCTGAACATTTCCTTAATGACAAATGTTTAAAGTATCTGGGATGGACCCTGCATGACAAGGTGAGCAATATACTGTATATAGGGAGTGAAATACTGTACTGTGTGAAACTCTAATCCATCTGCAGACATTCGCACGCATAGAAGAAATGTTTATTGTTCATAAAGAAAAAAAAAAAGACCTGTAACAAACTTGAATCACTCCAGTTTTATTTGTGTGCTACTGTATCCTCTATCCTTTAGCGAAGTTCAGTGCGTCTGCAGTGTGTACGTGCGCTGCAGGGTCTGTACCAGGAGAAGGAATTCATTGGCCGCCTAGAGCTTTTCACCAGTAGATTTAAAGTAAGGAATCCCTCTGGACTGTGCTCGCCCTGCATTTAATTCTTCTTTCTGAGCTTCTTGTTACCGCTGATCTGTTTGTGTGTCTGCCTCAGCATCTCTTTTTATTGTTGTGGGGTTTCTTTTGTTTTCAGCATGTATGGCTCTGTCAAAAAGTACAAACACCCGATTATTATTTTCTCCCCTTTTTTGTTTAGCATTTTTTTTAGTATTCAAATTTGTTTTTCTGGTTTGCTTCTTCCTTTTGTGGGGACACGTATCTGGAGTTGGAGTGGAAATAATTGCTGTCAATTACTGATAGTTAATAAGCTGTTTCGCACACATGAAGAACCCGCTTTAGCCACATGTGCTGCAGCAGATAGATTTAATGCCAGGTTAGCTGCATAATCGGATGTTTTTTGTGTATGTGCATCCATTTTGGCACCTTTTTTTCTAATGTCTGGTCTTTAATGACTGCTTGTCTGCTGGCATGATTTCTCTCTGTGCCATTAAACGTGTGTGTGTGTGTGTGTGTGTGTGTGTGTAGGAGAGGATGCTCAGCATGGTGCTGGATAAAGACTCGGACGTAGCAGTGGAAGTGCTCAATCTGTTACTGCTGATCCATCAGTGAGGGTTCTCTCTGTCTCTGGTGTCTGCCTACCATCTCTACTGTCACAGTACACCACAGAGAAACTTTATTTTATTCAATCCAATCGTGACCACACTATAGTGATCCATTTCACATGGCCTGCATTCAACCCGTATTAGATTTAATACTGTTTAGAGTCAATATTTGTTTTATGCATTTTTATTACATTGCATTGCATTACTGCTCTTAAACAGGATATCAGAGAAAAACACATTACCCCAAATACAATAATGAATGCATTGGGGACTTTCTCTAAATATGTGCAGCTTTATGGCCTCTGGTACAGGATTGGTAATAGACCCTCCTACTAATTCTTTTCTGCTGTGGGATTTTTAGTAACTTACATGGTAGCAAAATAAATGCCCCCCCCAGTGTCTATTCACTTGTAGTTTTATTTAAGAACGTACTATATAGTTTGTTAATTACCGTACACACAATGGAATGGAGTTGTAGTCTTTTTCATGTCTGCAAATTTGTAGGGGGACAGAGGAAGGCCTGGGAGAGGAAGAGTGTAGTTGCATCTATCCTCTTGTTTATACTTCACACAAAGGCCTGGCTTCTGCAGCTGGCAAGTTCCTTTATAACAAGTATGTTTTTTTTATCCTTTTTTTTTGTGTGTGTGTTATCACTTACCGGTAAATCTTAAAGTGACTTATGTCCCAGGCTAAAAAGTGTGATTGCCAGTGAAAACCAGGTGTCAGAGCAAGAGCAAGATGAAAATGCCTCCTTTATTCAAATCCTCATCTCCTTCTACATCCAGAGTGAGGTAGTGACTCTTTCTGCCTTTTCTCTTCACTTAAAAAAAAAAAAAAGGTGTTATTTCTTGAGGTAGTGACTCTTTCTGCCTTTTCTCTTCACTTAAAAAAAAAAGGTGTTATTTCTGTCACATAGTTAACTAGTAAAGGCATGTAATGGGGAACTCTCTTCCTCGACAGCTCCATGAGCACGCAGCCTATCTGGTGGATAGTTTGTGGGATGTGGCGGGATCTGAGCTGAGAGACTGGGAGAGGATGACTTTTTTTTTGCTACAGGACTGTGGTGAGAAGCAAGGTGATTACTGTGAAAATCTGAATATGCTGTAACTCAAGTCCAAATCACTATTGGCTTATCAGGTCTTGTGTATGAGGAAGAGGGGGCACTGATAGATCTGATGATATGCACCATCAAACAAGCAGCCCTGGCAGTGCCACCTGTTGGGAGATCTCATGGAAAAAAGGTGTTGACAGACAAATTAACGATCCTTCTCTGTAGTCTGAGCGTGCTTTGTGTCCCCACACATGGATGATGCTGTTTTATGGACTATTGAGTGGATTTTTATGCTGCATTAGAACCTGAGTTTGAAGGCTAAGAAAATCCAAGAACAAGACAGGAGACGGCTCACCACACATTTCATCCCTCTGCTGCCACTGCTGCTGGCCAAGGTGCACAAGCACAATTCACATGTTGTAACTGATTTAAACTGATCTTTCGGATGAAGGAGAAACCACTCACAAAAAAGTCTTTCAGTTGTACTTTAAAGACTGCCCTCAGGGTTAAAAGGTCTTTGTGTCAATATCTTATTCTTTTCTACTGTTATTGCTGACTTACAGTACTCAGCAGATGCAGAGAAAGTGAGCCTTCTTCTCAAAGCTCCTCTGTATTTTGACTTGGAGATGTACAGCAACTCTTCACAACTAAAGAAAGTAGGAGTCACTCACAGGACATCTGTTTTATGATGACTAATGCTATATTTCAACCTTTCAATTTCTTGGTATAACTTTGTCAGCACCTGGACCTGCTGCTGGTTCAAATATGTGGGATTGTGGAAAAACACACGGAGCTCCCTGTGCTTCAGGCTTGTGCCCAGTTGGCCTGCACACTCTGCTCTGACTCCTACACCTTCTCCTCCCGTGCACATCTGGTATTCAGTCAATTGCTAGACAGCCTGGTGGAGTGCTTCAACACCTACTTAAGTGGGCTGCTGCAGGTGGGAGTATTCCGTCTTAGTGTTGCTTGGAAACTGGCATGTTACTAATGTATGCACTCGATATCCACTGTGTACGTAGTGCCTGCTGATATGTACCGGTAATCTATATTTAAGATTCTTTGTCAATAAAGCACAAGTATCTGTAATGTAACTGTGCGCTCATTACTTTAGTATTTAAATATGTTTGTGCACCTAGGGTGCTGCAGATGGTGATGACATTTACTGCGCAGCCACTGCCTTGAAAAGGATTGCAGCCTTGAGCGGGTGAGTGTGTTGTTTCAACAACCAGTGCAGAAATTTGAAAATGTCAAAAAATCCATGTCTTTGTTTCCAGTGCGAAGGACCTGACAGGTTTGCAGCTGTTTCACCCCTGTGTCAAGGTCCTGAACAACAGGATTGCTTGTGAAGAGCTTGAAACTGAGGTCTGTTTTAAATGACGACTGCATATGTTGATATTTAGTATAATTCAATGCTACTGTCATTGAGTCCAGCCTTGGCCATAGTTGCTGAGAGCGTTCTTGAAAAGTATCACAGCTGTGTTCATTCTGAACAATCTATTTTCTTTTATCAGCTTATTGTGTCAGCCCTGAAGTGCGCTGCCTTTCACTTGATGTGGGCTAAAGTGAATGCTGTCAACTCGACGCCAACGGAGGTTTTTTTTTTTTTCATAATAGAGCATCTGTGTTGCATTTCACCTTTTATATCACTTGCCATTTTCTATTAACACAATGAAACATCACAATGACGCCACATCTGCTCAACTGCACAATATCATGAGCTGTATGATAAGTGTGTTATTTCACTTCTTTTTTATCCCCCCATGCTCTAAGTACCGTATTTTCACAACTGTAAGGCGCACCGTATTAAAAGGTGCCGTCTCAGTTACGGGTGCTATTTCTTTAAGAAATACATAAGGCGCACTGCATTATAAGGTGCCCCATCCATTTTGGAGAACATTTAAGACTTAAGTGTGCCTTAGTCGCAAAATTATTGTATGTTATTGCCACTTATCCCACCATTCGCATCTTTCTTTCACAAGCATCAGTGAAAACACATTCCTTCCCAGTGTTCAGTTCACACCACCATGTACATGGGCTTAAAAGATCAACGCAATGATGAAAACCAGCAAGAACAAATCATATCAATAATTTCCATGCCTCTGCTATCTTTACCAGGCTGAACTGAAGCACCTAAAGATGGATGTGCGTTCTTACTGCAAAGTCTGTCAGATCTGTCTCTCCCTGGACTGCACTGAGATCAGAGACCAGGTAAGACCTACAGTGGAAGTGGTCTGTGCTACACATTTTCTCCCTTTTCACAACTAAATTTTAAACCCTTGAGATGTTTAAATTCTTCATTTACAGGCTTTTGAGTTGCTATGTGACCTGCTGCTGTTGTACAGTCCCAGTTCAGCACGCTCTACGCCCACCCTTCAAACGCTCGTCTACCTTCCATCTGATTCCTTGCGTTGTGATATGTCAGGTTTCCTTATAGACTACATCTTCTCTGATGACAGTTCTGATCTTAACGGTCAGTATTTTGTGTTGGAAATTGGTTTGTTTCCTTAATATATATGGTCTATAACATGGATTTCTGTTTTTATGCATTACCCCTTGGTATCCTGTCTAGTTAAGGGTGAGGATGAGATGAAGATAACACTCCTCCAGAAGAAACGCAATCAACTTGCTGGTTACTGTAAGCTGGTGATCTATGGAGTGCTTGACCTGGTTGCAGCCACTGATGTCTTTAAGCATTACAGCAAGGTAGAGATGGATCAAGTGTCACGAATGGTGGCATAAACATTTTGACTCTTCTTTATTGATCATTTATGTTAGCAGTGCAAGAAACGTTTGCATGAAAGCTGAATATTAAGGAGGATGTGTAAAAGAGTGGAGGAGGGTGACAAAATCAGTTTTAGAATCGGTGAGGTGCCAAGGATGACTCACGAAGAACAGTGTTTTAAAGAAACACAAGGGATGAGAACAAAGTGGATGATATTCAAATTCTTGGATGTTTCTGTAAATAAGCCTGGAGATTTAATTGAAAACTTTTTTTTATAGTGCTTCAATGACTTCGGTGACCTCATAAAAGAGACTATAAGCAAGAGCAAGCAGATAAATCCAGTTCAGAGTGCCAAGACGGTCTGTCTTAGCCTGCAGCAGGTCTGTACCCACAACTCGATAACCATTTTCTGTTTGAACATTTGTATAGAATTACTGCAGTGGAAACTTAGTTGTTATAAGTAAAGATGTACAGAGATAGATAGATAGATAGATAGATAGATAGATCAAAGGACTGGAAGGCCTTGACTTCTTAGGTATGTGGGTCAAACAAATTTAAGACCCTCAGTTATGCAAAATTGTATGTTTGTAGATGTTTTCCGAGATGCTGACAGAAGATCCAAAAAATCAGAATCTCGGTGAGATCAGAGAATTGGCCAAAAGGCTCGCCATGAGCTTTGGTATTGATCTCTATCATGTGCGTGAACCACTGGCGGCCCTACACATGTAAGTAAACATGTGTGATGAGACATTGGATCTGTCCCTTTAATATTTAACTCTGCGATGTTTCTTTTTTGTCACTTTTGTGTCTTGAGCTGCTTTGTGTGGGCTTTTTTATTTTTAGGGATGGAATACGTTTTGCATTTCATGAGCCACAGGATGGAGAAGACCGTCTCCCAAATGTGGCTTTCCTTGAGATTCTCAGCGAGTTCAGTTTCAAGCTACTACAAGCGGATCGTCCTAAACTGTAAAAGAAAAACTCCACAGAAATCTCTTCACTGAGATCTGACGCCGTGCTTTCTTTGCCACTCAAAATACAGCACTGACATATAAAGAATTGTTTTGTCAAAGGATAAACCTGTTCCAAAATTTAATTCCTACATGTTAGATTTCTGTTCATTTGTTGCCATTATTCAAAGATTGCTGCATACATTTTCCATGGAAAATGAGGGCATAAGCAGAGTGAATATGTAATATTGCTGCATTATAATAAATAGATTGAAAGTGATGCTGTTAGGGGGGAAAAATTGACTCGTCAGTTAGTCTTTGTTTGAATTCTCCATCACTGTCGTCCCTCCCCCTCCAGTGTTGCCTTCCTGAAGTCGGAGTGCCCCAGTGCTGCCCTCTCCTGGCCGCCCCTCAGAATGTATCAACGGTCTTTGGGTGTCGAGCGCCCTCCTGTGGCAGGGCAGGATGAGGAAGGCAGCGCCTGTTCCAGAGATGAAACCCCTCTATCCAAACGCAGGAGGACCACCGCTCAGGTTGAGACAGGTATTGTACGGCTGCATCGATATGATAGGATGTTAGTGATTGATTGTTAAAATTGCTTTTATTAAAATAAATGTATTTTAGACCAGTGTATTATAGAAAAGCATCCTGCTGGTGTGGAATATCCTCACTGTTATTGGGGGGGGGAAAAAAAGAAAGTCAATTTTAATAAAACTGAGGGTTGTCTTGTGTCTGAATCAGGTTCTGCATCCAGCTCCTGGCTAGACAGCCCCTCCATTAGTAGCAGACTGCACCACCCAGCTCTGACCTCCACCATGCAGAAGCTGCCGGAGAAGCCGTCCGGGAAACTCGGCTCTGCAACCGACGAGCTGAGTGAGCCTCATTCTGAAGACGAATTTTCAGGGTATGTTAAGTTAACATTTCCTCATCCCACCATGTCTTGTTTATGCCAGTAGATATGACGTTCCAAAGGCAGAAAATGGCTTTATGTTCAAACAAAGAATGAAATAAAGTTTTAACATGCCACCTGAATCCTGAATCAGGTTACCTGTTAGAAAAATAAAATCTGCCATGAAGCGCCGGCACTCTGTCTCCAGTAAGACCAGCCCTGTCCAGGCTCAGCAGAGCCTAAACTCTCACTTCAACTTGTAAGTGACAGTGATTCTCACAACTGGTTTCCCTTTATGTCTGGTTAACTGTCTCATTGTGACCGTCCTTATTTAAACTTGCAGCATGAGAACAAAATGTTTTTTTGCAGATTATCTCTGTTTGAAGACAACGATGAAATCCAAAGCAACTCTGAACATGGATCTGGTTTCTCACCAGTAAGTTATTGGCAAAATATGATACAATATGTGATCAAAAGATTTTTGTTAAATTTCTGTATTGACCAACCTTTTATTTGACAGCCGTCCGTGCATCCCACCCCTACCAGTGTCCTTACAGGGCTCTTTGACTGAAGCCATAGCAAGGCTGAAGCTGGTTCTGTGTGATTCAAACATCACTTCAATGCTCCTGTGTTGGCAGTTGTTCCAGTATCAGGGAGTGTATGAGTTGTTTTTGTTCTTCTAAAGCATTCCAGTTCTGTTCCAATAATGTTCATCATTGCTGGTTTTAAATATGACAAAACAAATAATATTCAACAGAGAAATTCATTTCAGTTACATTATGAATTTAGTTTCATTGTGTTTTTGTACTGTTTTCTGAGAATTATATTTGTTAAATTTTTGACCTTGAATGTTTAAAATAAGATTAATTCAAGACGACTGAAAATCGAATTAAACAGTAAAATGTGATTGCATGTGTTTTGTTTGAAATGCATTGTATAATTTAGTGTAATAGATATCTTGCTGAAAGATTTAAGAAACCACAATTATATAAAGTATCAATCATCTCAAAATAGTCGGACTTTGCAAATATTAAATGGGAACAAAGTAAGTGAAATTAATATTTTGCTGAATGTTTTAGAAAACCAGAATTCTATAATAAAGGTTATCTCAGCACAGTCGGACTTTGCTAATTAAAATGTTTTGAATGTTTTGTCATTATTCCGTCATATCAGCCTATTATGGGCCAGTTCACTCTGAGGTCACCGTACAAAATCCAATGACCGCCTTTCGCGCCACTCCCGATTAGGAGGGCGGAAGTTCCTTTGACACGTGATGCGTAATCACCCGTGGTTTTCGCGCCACCTCTATGCACCGCCCCTTGTCGCTGAACGCGCTCATACGATTGGCTGCCGAATACGTCACATTCGCGCCACTTCTTGCTATGTGACCGGAGACCACTCCGAGCCGCGAGTGAATGAGTCTATCGTGACAGAAAAATAGGACAAACTGTATTTAAATCCGTTTCGATTTCGGTCCCATTCTTTTGGCGCTTTGAATTGAGTATCCCATCCGAGAGTTACCGTCTGCAGTTATGGCTCGTAAGGATTATGCAGCAGAAAAAGGTAAGCATGTAACTCGTATGGTTAGGGCATTGCAGCAACAGGTTAGCTTAGCATGTAACTTACTCTTACGTTTAGATTTATTAAAATCATGAATGAAAATGCAACCTAATGCATATTGAATGATGTGTGTGTGTTTTTTCTTAAGGGTGCTTGCAACATGTGCTCAGTTAAAAAGAAGTTAATGAGTGACTCATTATTTAAAAGTAATCAAAGCCAGTTATCTATGTTCAGACTAACGTTAATTACCTCTACAACAAATTTCCGTGTGTCAAACTATATTATGTGTCTTTAGTTAAAGCGACCGGGTTTTTACTTCTTTTTAAAAGGAAATTCTATTCGGCTTACTTCTGAATATGCGGTGACCCGGATGGATCCCCATTAAACAAAGGAGCAGGCGCCACCGTGTAAAGCACATGGCCCTCAATATTTGAAATAAAGGCTGTATTGAGTTTCTTGACACTCCAACACTGATCGTTTTATATCCATCTATTTAAACTATTTGGGGAAAGAACATATGGGCCATTCTGGACACTTTTGACACATTGACAACATTCCAAAGTTACATAAATTACGCTATTCTACAGCGATTTGACATGTTGGATCTTGGTAGACTCATTGAGTTGAACTTGCAGTATGATTTCACATCGGAGGGTCTTGCAGGTGTTGCCAAATATTTCTTATACAAAGCCACACTCTTCATCTCTGCAACAACCTGTTATCACTAGACAAACCCAATGGATTGTTCCCTTTACTTGTACATTTCTCAATTTGTATGTCATTGTTGGTTAGTGATTTGCATGGACAGAAACTATTCTTTTAGCTTTTTGTGTCTAGGTTCAGACACAACACCGTGTGTTTTATTTATGTATATAAATATTGGAACTCGTTAAATAATTGCTGAGTAAACGTCCCAGAGTTCTATGCAGTCTCAGAATTACAGCTGCTTGGCAGTGTTTTGTACTTAACGTGCTTAATATGTATGTTACTTTTAAATAATCCTTACTATAAAGAGACAGCGGGGGTGAAGGGGGGTAAGGTTATGTCAGCCACCACTCGCTGATTGCCGTTTGTCTCTTCATGCACGCTAAAGTTAGCAATGCTAGGCTAACATCAGAAGATGGCTGGCCGTGCTTTTGAAAACAACCCGGACTATTTTCAGCAGCGGACGGTCCGCGGAGCGATATCCAAGTGACGAGGCACAAAAAGCCATGTGCTGCTTTGTTTACAATAACATCTTCGAACAGAGGAATAAAAAAAAACGCAGATGCAGTTTTTCAGTCGTAGCGTCAAACGAGGTGGATTATTTGGATTTGCACGCGGGGGAATTTTAGTTTCCTGTGACGTAGAATTGAATATTAGTAGTTTCGGTTCTTTCTAGAAGTGTGCGATATTTTTTTTTCCTCTAAAACATGGACACTGAACTCGGCGCGGCTGCTGTTGTATTTACATTCTCATGACGGCGCAATCTGCTGCGCAACGTCGATTATTTCTCTCTAAAACTCCCGCAGTGAGTATAATCGCGCATATTTCCACTCGTGTAGTTCACCAGCGGCCGTTTGCGCTCAGATGTGGATAATAGTGACTCATCGAGATTACAGGATGCCATGTTACTCAACAAAAGGGGGGTTCTCCTAGGACAACAAATTGCCTCCCAGACTCTAGGCCGACTGGTGTTGGTCAACATTTTCAGCTCGCAAAACTAATCCCAGTCGTTTGAACTTGTCTTTTTTCAAATCTTTTTCCAGAAAAGTGCAAAAGGTTCCTGCAGGAGTTTTACACAGAGGATGATAATGGGAAGAAGGTTTTTAAATATGGAGTTCAACTCGTAAGTATGTTATTTACACAGCAAGTGGCCTTCGTCCTGTTGCTAAGACAAAAAGCTTGAAACCACACAATTGTCTTGATCTTTAGGAAGCTAATAGGTTGATGTTAGTGATTTTAGGCTGCTTTTCTATAGCCATAGGTGTGAAGTGGTTGAACAATGGCATCAGTTCACTGCTGTTAAAGAGAGGACATTTACAAGTGTTGAATTGTATTTGAGTAAACCTGCTTGGTTAAATTCTTTGGATAAGTTAATTCTTTTATCTCAGTCATGTTTGTGTTCCCCGGATCAATTATTATAACATTGCAGGGCGTTTGATAAAGTGATTCAAGGATTATGAGATTTAGTTCTGTTCATTTTGTCCTGTTTTTAATGCCACACCAACGTCGATTAGTTCTAGAATGATTTTTATTGATGTTAAGGGAAATGCCATCATCACGAGCACGTGTAATTGTCTCTGGTGTGTAGGTGGCGCTGGCTCACAGGGAGCAGGTGTCTCTCTTTGTGGAGCTGGACGATGTCTCCGAGGAGGACCCGGAGCTGGTGGAGAGCATCTGTGAGAATGCCAAGCGCTACACAGCCTTATTTGCTGATGCCGTCCACGAGCTGCTGCCAGAGTATAAAGAAAAAGATGTGCGTATATAGTGACTGTTTCTGTATTTGTTGCCTTATTTTGTACAACATTGTCCAAATTCTAATGGGGAAAACTGCTCAATTCAGACTGTGGCCAAAGATTCTTTGGACGTGTACATTGAGCACAGGCTGATGATTGAACAAAGGGGCCGGGACCCGGCAGAAACTAGAGACCCCCGTAACCAATACCCACCTGAACTCATGAGGAGATTGTAAGTGCCGCTGGATTCAAAGTGGTTCTGCTTTGTGGAACAATCCAGACATTTAACTTTTGGTGTTATTCTCAGTGAGCTCTACTTCAAACCTCCCACCACCACTAAACCCAAAGTGGTGCGTGATGTCAAAGCCGACACCATCGGGAAACTGGTGAGCGTCCGTGGAATAGTGACCCGCGCCACTGAGGTCAAGCCCATGATGGCAGTGGCTACTTACACGTGTGATCAGTGTGGCGCCGAGACGTATCAACCGGTACGACTGTCTCGTCCAGTACAAATGCTGTGGAAATGAACCGTGGTCGGTAATCCCTGATGAAGTATTTGTATCCCACAGATCCAGTCTCCCTCCTTCATGCCGCTCATCATGTGCCCCAGCCAGGAGTGTGTTACCAACAAATCTGGAGGTCGACTCTACCTGCAGACCAGAGGGTCCAAATTTGTCAAGTTCCAGGAGTTGCGCATTCAGGAGCATGTAAGGAATCATATTTAAGGAAAATTCTGACCGAGTTGTTCTTTTTTTTTTTTTTTTTAATGTCCATTTCTATTTTTATGTGACAGAGTGATCAGGTACCAGTAGGTAACATCCCCAGAAGCATGTCTGTGTACGCTCGTGGAGAAAATACACGTCTTGCCCAACCAGGAGACCATGTAGCCATCACTGGCATCTTCCTCCCTCTTCTGCGAACAGGCTTCAGACAGGCAGTGCAGGTAAATTGCATTTTGATTCAAATTGCTAACATTAAGTTAAAATGATTCTAATGTATAGAGCGTTTGATGAAACCTAATTAGATGCATAATTTTTGTGCGATTTCAGGGTCTTTTGTCAGAAACCTACCTGGAAGCCCACAGCATCACGCTCATGAACAAAACGGAGGATGACGAGCTCGGCAGTGAGGAACTGAGCGACGAAGAGCTGCGCAGCATCACGGGTCGGTGTGCAAGGCTCATTGCCGGGGAATGGCACATTTTATGTTTGCTTTGTATAAATTAAAGTGAGTTCTATATTACAGAGGAAGGTTTCTATGAGAAACTCGCAGGCTCAATAGCACCAGAGATATACGGACACGAGGATGTCAAAAAGGCTCTTCTTCTGCTGTTGGTCGGGGGGGTAGAACAGGCACCTAAAGGCATGAAAATCAGAGGTGAGGACTTGAACTGGTTATTGCCGTTTGGGAGGCAGATTTTTCCTAATAATTAACCTTGAAATACCTCGACAACAACTTTGCTCTTTTTTTTTTTTTTACATTAGGGAACATTAACATCTGCCTGATGGGAGATCCAGGGGTTGCCAAGTCTCAGCTGTTGTCCTACATTGACCGTCTGGCTCCTCGAAGTGCGTTATTTCTTTGTCTCATGTAATGTCCTGTGTGTCGTTTAATATTTTATCCAGCAAAACATTCACTCCATTAGGCATTACATGGTAAAACATTGACTTGAGCCAAAGGGATTCTAGCTTAGTCATGGAAAGATCCTTGATGGAATGATTAGAACACTTCTCACTTACTGAGGTGCTTTTTGTTTGCAATGCTTTTGTGGCCTTTTTGGTGCTCAGGCCAGTACACAACAGGTCGTGGTTCATCTGGGGTTGGTCTAACTGCCGCCGTGATGCGAGATCCTGTGACTGGAGAGATGACCCTGGAAGGGGGAGCCTTGGTGCTGGCTGATCAGGGTATCTGCTGCATTGATGAGTTTGATAAGATGGCGGACGCAGACCGCACAGCCATCCACGAGGTCATGGAACAACAGACCATCTCTATCGCCAAGGTGAACATCCTTAACTGGTTGATTATGAATATTGTAGGAGTCGGGCGAATCCCCCCCTCATCTGTGTGCTTTGCTCGTCCTCAGGCCGGTATCATGACCTCGCTGAACGCCCGCTGCTCCATTCTAGCAGCCGCTAATCCTGCATATGGCCGCTACAATCCCCGGAAGAGCATCGAGCAGAACATTCAGCTTCCAGCTGCTCTGCTGTCCCGTTTCGACCTGCTCTGGCTGATTCAAGACAAGCCAGATGCTGACAGTGACCTGCGCCTGGCCCAGCACATCACTTACGTGCACCAGCATTGCCGCCAGCCCCCCACACACTTCACGCCCATTGATATGAAATTGATGAGGTAATGGCAGCCACAAGTGCCGTAGTACTGTAGCACTTACCTTCTGCTGGTATCAGTCTAAAGTGAGATCTGCTTTTCGTGCAGGCGCTACATTTCCCTGTGCAAAAGGAAGCAGCCGGTGGTCCCAGAATCACTGGCCGATTACATCACTGCAGCTTATGTTGAGATGAGGAAAGAGGCCCGAGTCAGCAAAGACACAACCTTCACTTCTGCCCGTACCCTCCTGTCCATCCTCCGCCTTTCAACAGCCCTGGTAAGAACTAGCTACCTTAATTCTGTGTAAACCCAAGACCGCAGGCTGTTGTTGCACCGACACTTTACTGTAAATTTAAAACCTGCCAAACTGTTTGTGTAGAGTGTTATTAAGCACCTTTGCTTCTCAGTAGTCCACTGTGTGATAAAGTGCTTACAGTGCAGGTAGTGATGATAACCTGGCCTACTGCAGTGTGAGCACTTCTTTCCCACCCTGGATAACAATCTTCCCGTTCCTGAGCACTGGAGATTACGGTGATGATGATGGAGAAGAAATCTGTGACTGTTTTTTATTACCTTTAGCTGTCAAAAGTGCTGTTTGTGCAGGTAGCTTTCATTCACCTACTGCAGAACCAGCACTTACGGCAGACAGAAGGGTAATTTGCTGCTCGTATACATCCACAAGAGGGCAAACTGCATCCATCTGTGTATCAACAAGCTGATGGTAGAAGCTGCATTCGCTTGGCACTTGTCAGTCAGTTGAAATTAATAACTCCAGATGCTGCAGATGTTGTCTATGCCCATGGAAAGATCTGGTTTATCTGGTCCTGGCTAGCTTTGCAGGGTGGGCAGTCAGCCTGTGTCTGTAAGGAGCAGCTGTGCAAACCCATGCAAAGCTGACCACGTCCAGAACCCTCATCCAGTTCAAATCCACAATCACCAAAGTATCGGACATTATCTTGCAAAGAGATTGGCTGGTGTTGAGAGGCGGAGACTTGGGCAATTGCCGGCCATCACAGAGGGCATTGCACTTGTCTCGGTCTGACAGTGCCGGCACAGCTCAGCTTTGAAAGTGCAACAGTGGGTCACAGATTTGTTTCATTCTACGCCTCGCCTCAAATCTTTACCCTCTGTCGTCGTTGCCTCTTTTTTTCAGGCTCGTCTGCGCATGTTGGAGGTTGTTGAGAAGGAAGATGTCAACGAGGCCATGCGGCTAATGGAGATGTCCAAGGATTCCCTCCAAGCGGACAAGTCCAGTACCACCAGGTTAGTGTTTCAGATTTAACGATGGGTTTTTGGTGAGCACCGACTCGTATACGAGGATCGGCTGAATTCCATCCAATCCAGAGTCTCCTTTTATGAGGCTCCTGCGTCTGTAAGAGAAGCTTTATATCCCAGAGGAAGCTGTAAAGGTTCTTGGGTGTTTATGAAGCTACCTTCACACAGCAGCCAGTTTAATGAAGAAAGGGGTCGACGTTGATTTTGGTCTGGCAATGGTTAATTGTCAGCTAATGAGTAGCAGATCAATTCTTCAATTGCTGAACTTGAGGCATTCAGGTCACCTTGATTTAGTAAAACCAAACACAAACGTGTCAAACGTGCACAAGCACGTTGTTTGTTTTTCTGCCCAGTGTATAATTAAGACTTGATTTTCTGTTCAGGACTCAGAGGCCATCTGATGTTATCTTCTCTCTGGTGCGCGAGCTCGCCACAGAGGGCGTGGCAGGCCGCACCGGAGCTGGTGGAGTGGTGCGTATGGCTGAAGCAGAGCAGCGCTGCGTCTCTCGGGGCTTCACCCCCGCCCAGTTCGAGGAGGCCTTGGAAGAGTACGAGGAGCTGAACGTGTGGCAGATCAACCAGGCCCGCAGCCGCATCACTTTTGTTTGAATAAACTAAAACAAACCTGGATCTCATCATGTGCGGGAAGGGGGGGGGGGGGGGGTATTACTGGTTTCCAGCAGACTGTGTTGGGGCACTTCCTTGTTCCTTCTATGCTTTAGTGTAGCACAAGTGAAGCAGAATGCGGACATTTGAGGGTGTTGTTATCTCTGCTTGATTCCTTTTTATGTTTTCACCTAAAGTTGCTTGTACATATGTATGTAACAGTTGTTTCTGCAGTTTGAAGCTTTGACTTTGCAGTTCTGTATATTTTAAAAGCTGTAATGCGAATGAGAGAAATTAAAGTTGGGCCCTGTTAGAAATGGTTCTGATAAATTGATGTTTAATCGTGCTTTTTGTCGACCACATGGATGGAATTAGGCCCGAACACCTGGTTGTCGGCTGGAGGAGACCTGACGTAATTGCTGCCTTCAGCAAGAAGTATTTGTTCATACATAAAACATGTTAACACGCGGGGTTGAACCCAGTTATTTTCTCTATTGCTACATCTAAAAACACGTCCTGAAAGCATGGTGGAATTTCAAATATCTTCTCTGATGGCACTTTTTTCTTTTTTTTTCCCATTTCTGGAAAATGGCACTAAGCCTTGATATTTACTTGCATTTATACTAAGTATTTTTAAATTTAGAAAAAGTTCAAATGTATCTTAAAGCAGTTTTACAATTATGTTCCTGAAATAGGATTTATTGTCCTAGTAGATGCTGCTACTGTGTTTTCCCACTGAAAGGCATTTTCTCATGGAAAAGGGCACCCTGATGGTGCTATTAAAGTTCATTATCCTTAAATACATATAAGTAAAAACTACTTGTAAAATTTTTTAATTTGACACATACAACTATCTGGTCATACAATTTCAAAAAGTATATTTCAACCATCCTTTGAAAAACACACGTTCTGCAATTATGCAGCTTTTGTCAGTGAATTTTCCGGAGCTGATATTGTCTTTGTGGGCAGCATTTTCCCCCAGAGTTGCAGTCGTCTCAGCAGGTGATGCCTTCCTTCCAGGCTTAATGGGTTTTCCATTTGAAGTATGTTCTCTTTATGGCTTTGCTGCTGAAAGTGTGGCTCCTTTTTTATTCTTAATTGGCACCAAAGGCTCCATATTAAACATTACTAAAAAAAAAAGAGGTGGAGCAAAGAGTCTTCTCGGCATTGAGCCCTATTGGACAGAAGATAATGTTTCAGGGGGTCTGACGTTGAAGTGTGTATTTAACCCGCTCAGCCCTGCCAGAGCAGTGAAGACGGTTCCTGATGCAGGTGAGCTTAATTTCACTCAAAATAGAATTAATATAACTTAAAATTGCATCACTTCAAGGAAGTAAAATTCATGATTTGCATCTATTTCAATTTTGTTTGTAATTTTGCACTGAATCACAGGGGTTCAAGATGATTTCCTCGCTATGGATGGCAGGGGCACTCTGCTGTTTGATGTTGCTTCCAGGTCAGTTCTGACTATTTGCTACACAGCTCTGATTTATTAAAACCAACAATAGTCACTAATCTCATGATGGGTGCTCCCTTCCAGGTCTCCTGGAGGCCAAATCTATGTTAAAAACCATGAAACAAGAAGGTAACAGAACATCTATGACTTCAGACTAAATACAAATACTTTTCAAGTGCTAAAATTCTTTCCCTTTTTCAAACAGAGATGGTGCCTGTCGGTGACATTAACATTGCCTCGGACAGGGCCAACAGCTTTTTGTCCCAGCCCAGACCAAAGCGTCACGCAGACCCCAAGTGGTACAGAAAAAACCCAGACTTCCAGGCTTACTACCGCTACTACAGCAGCATCGGATACCCCGAGGGGGTAAGAAATGGATTGCAGTTTTAAAAACTTGATTATTTAGATGAATTAATTTGCAAAAATTCAGTTACTTATTGTGGTCAGAATCCTTTCATTCACTACAGTTGAAGCTGAGAGTTCATCAAGTTAACTGAATTAAATAAAACTTAAGAGTGCTTTGATTTATTTTTCAACATTTTGAGAATTATTTATTTCGGAAGCCTTGTTTCCTAACTGACATTTTTCCCAAGTCGTTTTTCAACATGGTAAATTTGAGATTGATAAATATTTAAATCTCCTTTCATGACTGGAAATTGAGGCGCATAACGTGAAACACAATGTGACCGATGATGACGTCGCTTCCTTTTCATTGTTCAGCTTTACGAGACCGACAAGCTGCGGATGATCTACCAGCAGATGAGGTACCTGGAGCACGTGCACGGTCCAGATGCTTCCTACTACCAGAACAAACTGGGAATGCCCCCTCCACCACCAATGAAAGGGGTCCCCAAATCCACAGAACCATCTGCACCCATCACTCCTCCTCCACCACCTCCTCCTCCCGTCATCTCCCAAGCTGATGTTCTGTTCCTCTGCAATAGGAAGGACCCTCTCTGCAAGCCCCACATAGTCTACATGCCCACGGGTGCAGTGCCTGTCCTTTGTGACCCCCGACACCACCCCCACTGTACCCCAGAGAAAGCCAAAGAGCCTAAAGCCGTGCCTCAACTTCCTCCCCCTCCACCAAAGAAATCCGCCCCACCTCCTCCTCCACCACCAGTTGTGGAGAAAAAGTCCCCACCCGCCCCTATTCGCATTTTCAAGGGCATGGAGTACGACTGCGATCCCTTCTGGGACCCTGACTGCCTGATCGACCACCCACCCAGGCCTGTGAAGCTGGTGGTCCCCAAGCTACCACCACCACCCCCTCCTGTAGAGGAGAAAAAGGAACCAGTGGAGGAGCCACCTCCTGCTCCCATTGAGAAGAAAGTACCCCTCTACCCTTACCCTTACTACTATGGACAACCCTACAACCCCCGAGATGATCTGTATGACCCGATCCGCTTCCAGTACCCCCAACCCGCTGCTTCTGCTGATGAACCTGCAGAGTGAAGCATCCTGAACACGATGGTAAATAAATTCAAAAGCACAGACTTTGACATCATCACTGAGGTTTTAATCTCATTTTAATCATTGCTTAAAGTGTTTATTCTTATTAAACCATCATTTATTTGTCATGTTTGTTGACATGTACAAAAACAATTTCCCTGGCAACCATCTAACATAAATGAGGAATGAAACAATAAAAAAAATACTGTCAGGTTTTTTTTTTCACATCTTTGAGACCCAAGAAGAGGTAATATGGAATCTCCTGCTGCCACATGGTGGTAAAAGTAGTGTAGGAAAGGCTGTTGGCAGGGTGTGTGTGAGGGGGGGGGGGGGTCATTATGTCTAGTTCCGCTGTACATTTTATAGCCATAAAAATGCTGACTCCAGTAAGACCCCTGACGTCTTTCCTGCCTTTCTGCATGAACCTTAAACAGCAGGAGCTCGACTTCAAAAGATGAGCCGTCGCTCAGTCCAGACTATAAAGCAGCAGCTAAAACACCTTCACAAAACTTTCTTAGACCTATTTTCAGATGGAGGATGTTTTTATGAGATGCTGAGCACAGTTAAAATGTAAAGCCTATTAAAACAAAGAGTCAAAGTCCAATGAAAAATCAGCAGATCATTTAATAACATACACAAAATATGAAACAATAAAGCAAACAGGGTAAAATAACAACATTCATGTACAGTGGATTCGTATCTGCATTACCACATTTCTGTCGGGTGTCATTTTTTTGGGGTAATTGATAATTGTTCAAATGGTCTGAAAAGCTAATGGATGTAAGAAGATCAAAACTGAAACAAACCAAAAACCGAAAGGAAAATTGACAGAACTGGTAGCGCTCGTGTGTCTTTGCTATGCAGAGAAGTGGGCTCAAAAGAAGAGGCCTCTCATCCTCCGACCAATGCCCTGTCTGTCGTACAGGATGTTGAACTTGTTGATGAACTGATTCATGCTATTGCAGGTCTTGGTGATGGTGCCTAAGTAGGCCATGAGGCCCACATCATTACATTGCTGCAGGGGGGAAAAAGGGCATAGTTACAAAAAGTTTCAGACGCTCAAAACAGAGACACGTAATACATTAGGACCCGTAAAAGCATTCTATGGTCTAGCCCCCTCCCAAACACAAGCAGTAATTACTTAAATGCATCTTTAATTTATTTTGACCTGCCAGTGCATTAAATACCATTTTAATCTTAGGTCTAGTCTGAAGTCACAGCACTATTAAAGACACAGCATATACACAATGTATAGTAATCCCACAAACATCCTGCTTGCAGGCGTTTACAGGTTTAAAATAGTTAAATACTCAGGTTGTATGTACAACCTGTTTTGAGATGGCACTTAATATTAATATAAGTCACAAACAGCCCAACACAGACCATATAAATCACTAATTTTAACCTCTTCGCTTGCTATCAGAACCTATATTTACATAATGTGTATGAACTAAAACATCTGCATTTAATGCAGGACACATCACTTTTATTAAAATGTTAATTTAATGGTCTATTAAAATTCGCATTCTACAAAAGGTACTGAAATCTTTCTTACATCATAGAAGTCAGTTTTAAATTTAGAGGTGCTGAGGACCGGCAGTCTGTGGCAGAGGGCGTTTGCTTCACGGAGGATCTCGTGGTTGAAAGGAACTTCTCCTGCAGCACACAAAGAGTTAAAGTTAAAACACCAAAACAGCGAGGTAAAGTGATGCTGTCACAGCAAAAATCAAACTTATAATTAAAGAGAGGTGTTGTTAAGAGGCCTCCTTTAATGATGTAAGTATGGGAAACATCTTATTTAAGGAACAGCTGTTTTCCATACTTATTTTCACATTCTTTACCCTCAAAACCTCATAAAATGCCCCTGCGTCTTCTCACCTGCTTCCACGGCTTTGACGTACTCTAGGATAATCTTCACTCGACTGTGGAGCATCTTTATGGCACTGTGCTGGGCTATGAGGTGTTCAGCAACTACAAATAAAAGATGAGGTTTGAATTTAAAGATTTTTAATATTCTCCTGTCTTGCAAATGAATTTAGAGTCCATCAGAAATGAGATCTTGATGCAAAAGGCCATATTGTAAGTCAGTAAATTAAACACATGTTCTAGGGTGCATATGTGAGAGGAACTGAATGTTCTCCCAGTGACCCACATGAGCTGAAACGTTACCTGTTGAGTTTTCTCCAGTGCCTGTGGCCGTCATTCGAGCAACATGATCAACACCGATTCTTTCAGCTTCCTCTGTGGCCAGAGTGTAAGTCAGCTCAGCAAACAACATGGTGGCCTGAAGGAAAACACGTGTATGCACAAGTTTATCAACCCTATATCCGAAAATGGTTCACTAGAAGGCATTTGTAAATAATCTATATATATATATATATATATATATATATATATATATATATAAATAAAAAAAAAAGGTACCTCGCCACTGATGATGTCAATCACAGATTCATACACACTAACAGGAAGCTGAAATGAGAATGCACAATCTTTTAAAGCACCTGTATTTGAGTACTCATGGCAGTATTCTCTCATTTATGAGGCAAAAGAAAAAGGAACTCACGTCAGTGTGTTTCGTCATTGGGTTGAGTTTGAGGAAGAGCGGACTCTCAATAATCTCACACACCTGAGACATTCAAAGACAATAACATCAATAATAACTCAAAAACAAACATACCCAAATGAAGGGTACATTCTGCCTACCTGCTTATGAATATGGATATCTGACTGGTCAGGCGGGCCGCCTGTGGTGTACCAGCCCAAGAATTCCATGTCTTTGAAGACCTGTTTAACTGAGGAACAAAAGAAAATACAAAAGCAAGTAAGTGACATTACACACCAACTGCTATTAGAAATGGAATATTCACTTTTGATCAAACTATTATTGCCTCTATCAAGTTACGTGTGTTTCTGTAGGGGAGGCTAAGTAAAGCATAACATACTACTTATCATGCATATTTGTCAAAATGGAGGCAAAAAAGCAAAAACAAGACTGAAATCCTCTTGCACACAAACAACTTACATTGTTCCTCCTTGGTGTAGTAATACTCCTTATCAATATGCACTCTATCATCTATGGTGTGAGATAGCAACTCAAAAGAGTTCATCACTTCGATGTTTCTGCCCTCCTGCTTCCCAATCAGAGCACCAATTACTGAGGAGAGAGAATAAACATTAACTAACATCTGATATGGTATTATTCAATACAAGACAAAACAGAACAAATGCTGCATTCTGCTTACACATTATACATTTAAATAATATCCTACGTACCTTGTATGGGCCGTCCCTCTTGTGAGCGGATGCGAATCCAGTGGTCAGATATGTTGAGGATAACTAGAGGATGCAAAGCTACGGAGACGCTCCCCGTGACCCCCGAGGCCATAACACTGGGGCTGGCTGCAAACACAGAAGAGAAGCTAGAACAAAACAGCATCGTAGGATGACAGGAGTCCATTCGTAATTATTCTTGGATATCATAATTTATCAGTGGTTCCATTTACAGAAATTCTAGTGTTTGTATTATTTTTCCCCAACCAAATCTCAACCACTAGGATTTTGTAAGGCATACTGAAATAATCCTCGTTACCTTTTATAGATTCGTTTTTAAAGTGCAAACGCACATTAATCGGACCATCTTTAATAGCAACCAACATGATAGAGAACAAAAACATCAACTAAAACTACTGTTGCTAACGACGGGGGCCTAAAAAAAGAATCCTGTCTTGACATGTATATAAATAGTCGAATAGAATGGTCAGATGTGTTGTAATGATGAGGCATGAATTAAACTTAAGATATACATCCAATTTGTACGATATAGGCATTCGACGATAGACAAAAGCCCAAAAAACTATTTAACGAACAACTCACACTCATAAGTGAGTTCTTGTTTATGTTACAATGCATAAATATGATGACAGCTTTACAGTTGAGCTCTATGCGGTAACGCGATTATATCAGCAAGTTGGCTACGGACTATCTTATATGTTACAAAGTAAACAACGGGGGCCACCTAAATGTGAACACTCGAAATTTGGTACAGTATGCACCCGTGGTTAAGTAAAGATTATCAAGAAATTGTATGTTAAATTAAAAGTATTTGCCTGCCCCATCCACTTCCATTCCTCCACCATTGCTGGTCGCCATCTTGTCCGGTAAAGTGCGCATGCGTACTGGACTATTGTATTAGCGAACGTTTGGTGGCAATGTCATTTCGTCCGTGTCTTCACGGTCAGGTCAGTTTAAAATTACTGTAACCATATGTCGTTTTTATTGAAGTCCAGATTGATACAATACTGCAAACAAACAAGAATGATTATTATTTATTTATTTTGCTAGGTCTAAAGGTGTAATGTGTTGCTGTTTCCTGGGGGTTATTGATGTGAGCGCAACCCGTGTGCGTCAGGAAATCGGTCCGTGTAGAGGATTCGCAGAGTTTTGTTTACAAAATGGATGAATTTAGAGGCTGTAATCTGGACTACTTTCCTGAAAATATTTTAATTGACGTGTTGTCCTATCTGAACGTACGGGAACTTATAAGGGCCGGAAGGTAAGTTAATTGTAACTTCATAAGAACTGGCTAGTTATTACCGAAAATGAACTTAAGCCCGTCTGCCTTTGTTTTGGATCGTGTCACATTGTTAGTTTGATCTATTTACGGAATTTTCAGAGTGTGCAAGAAATGGAAACGCCTTGTGAAAGACCAAAGACTGTGGAGAAATGTCGATTTGACGTCATGGAAAGGGGTAAGATTTTTTTTAAGGACATGTGTTTTATTTGTCCTTTTAATAGTGCTTTATTGAGTAGGTTTGCATTAAATATATAGCTCTGCACTTTTAAACAGCCTCTAAAATTTAATAAATAGGATGTAATTGAAAATGTCAGCTATGAAATGGGGATATCGACATTTGCTGTCTTAAAACTTTCAAGATTCAGTCTTCATGCTTAAGACTTGGGGTCTTCCATTTTCTTTTAAATTCATAATTACTTTCTGATTATAATGGATGAACTGTCTCACGTACTTTTCTACTTTGAACTCTCAAGAGTTCTCGGACTTGTTTAAACCTTTATGTAAAGATGATGTTTTAATGTTGTACTATAAATCCTTTTAAGTGTGTATGTTTAGAATTTAGTATAAGAAATGTTCTTGTAACATTGCTACTCTTTTTTTGCTTGCCATCATTCATCCTCAACACACATATTATGGCCTGTCCTTGTGTATTAGGTATCATCCCGCATACTTTGGCTCTTGGTTCGTCAGTACCTGGGTTGTGGTCTGAGGTGTCTACGGTTACGTGGTTTGCTGCTTTCTGCCCGAGGAGGCACATTTCTCTCTGAATCTTGGCTCAAATCATTGTCTGCCAAGTGCCCTCGTCTGAGGAAACTCTATCTTCTGCATGCAGACCTGAGAAGTCTACCCAGTTTCCAAGTCCTTCCACCAACTTTGGTTGTGCTGGAGCTTTGCGGCTGCGAGCTGCCTCGTGATTTTTTCAACAAGACTCCTACTTCACATGCAGAAGCCTCATCTAGTGATGGTGCTCAACGGCAAAGAACGAAACGGAAAAGAAAAGGGGCTGGAAATCCGTTAGGGATTGCTATTGAGAGGTTAGTCCTTAATAATGTGCCATCTTTCACAGACCAGCATCTACAGAGTTTAACATCATGGGATAGCCTCCGTGGATTGGTGTTGCGTGATACATTTCGTGTGACAGCTAATGGACTCAGGAGCTGTGCTGCTAAGGATGGCATTGTTGGTATGGAGGGTCTCTCCATGCTCAAGTATCTGGAAATTGGCATCACTGGACGTCAAGGTTATCAATTACAGATGGCCTCACTTGGCCTAGGGGCAGGATGGCTTGGCCTAGAGGAGTTGAGTTTGGGTGGTAAGGAGGTAGGGCCAGGTTTACTCTGTTCCAGCCGTCTTAAAGACTTGAAGAGTCTATGCCTGTGGTCCTGCACGCTCAGTGAGATGCAGATAGTACGGAGCTGCAGAATGCTTAGAGGACTACGGACACTGAAGTTTCTGGACGTGATCTTTCAGATTCGACAGGACCCTCCAGTAGTGGAGGGGGAGGGTGGTGATAGAGAAGAGAGAGACAATGAGGAAGCCATAAGAAATAACACTGATGACGACAACAAGATTCTCGATATGAATGATCCCATTCCAAGTCTTCGTCGCTCACTGGCTGTCCATTTGCCTTCATGTACATTGATATTCTCTAACTGCTCTGTTCAGATTAATGCAGACTAAATTAGGTCACTTTGGATGACACAGGTTACCGTATGAATGGGTTGCAAACAATCTTTTGAGTGTTGCACATCCCAATGCAAGATTAACAATACTTTTAAGTTCAGTTACATAATTTAAAAAAAAACAAAAAAAACTGTGTTGGTGCAAAATAGTGAAAACGTGCAGGTGTTGGCAACTGAGGCAGAGATTCTGTTTGCAATAATGCACCTGTTTCCTGTTTTCACGACTGTCACTTTTCAGTGAAAATACTGTATATAAATTTGGACTTGATGTTTGCTTTGAGATTTTCTGAACAAAAGAAGCATACACTACCAGTCAAATGTTTGGACGTAGCTTCGCATTTGGGAGACGTAACTCGTCCAGGGGTGAACCCTGCCCGTGACCCCAAAAAGGGGAAAAAGTGCTAAAGAAAGAGACGGGACACCTTTGCATTTAATGGTTTTACTTCCTATTCGTGTCTATATGAATTGCAGATTCTCACAAATCAACACAAACTGAAAACTGTAAACAAAAAAAATTATGAAATAACATGCTTTAAATTGTTAAAAATAGCCATCCTTTTCTTTGACTACTACTCTGTACACTGGGCATTCTCTCGCTAAGCTTCCTCTGAAATAGTTTTCCAACAGTCTTGCTAAATTATTCCATGTATCTTGCTTCATGTTTTTCATGTCTTCAGTATGTGTCTACGATGTAGAAAGTAGTAAGACAAAGGTGTGTCCAAAATTTTGAATGGTAGTGTATGTTTAAAGTGAAGATTCTTGACACACAGTTGCTATTAATGTGTTTTTGTTTTGTTTTAGAAATCTGTTTATTGTGTAAATTAGCAAAGAATACTGTATATCACTTAAATGTATGTTTTAGTAAGACTAGCCATTTTTATTTTAGCTGTTTAGGGGAAAAAATTCAAAAGGCTTTGAATAAATCAGTTTTTATTAAAAACTATTAAAAGAGAACTGGTCTCTTTATTCATCAGCTCTTTGCATCATACTCAAAGAAAGCAAACAATAAATGTCTTCACAAATGACTTCTGAGCTGTTATAAATATGTAACAAATAATTTCAAACAAATAAATGAATGTCATTGTTGATGATACTAAATGCACTGTCCATATTATTTTCTAAAGTTAATGCCAGGCATAATGTCATGTATTCATTTATGTATTTATAAGGGAGATCATTAGTTTTAAAAATGTAAGATTATTGGGATTAAATGGTCTATTTTAAAGGAAAATTATTTATATAAAGAAGAGTTGAACCAGGGGACGAGAAAAAGTACAATGTACTTGGCCCTTTAAGGAAAAGGAGGCGGGTCCAACTTTGACTGACGTTTTGGTTCACCTATCACCGATTCCCTGTTTGGCTCCACCAATGAAATGCTGAGCACGTGCATCAGACCAACCAATCGTCTTCTCCAGATTCTGCATTTGAAAACAGGCGGCCGCGGAAGTTGGAAAAATAAAACGGGACTGTCTTAACTAAAGCTATCTTCTTTTAATTTCGCTGCAATGCAGGTAAGGTTTTACATTTAAATAAATAAATAAAAATAATCTACCATGTTGAAGTTAAATAAGTGAAGCGCAAGAACTTATGCTTACGAGAGTTTTCCTAAAGCATATCACAACATTTTAAGTAGACCTAACGTTAACAATAGTTGTTTAGCCGGAACTATCCGAGTTAGCTTGTGTTGCATATAAATAATTATCAGTAACTCTTTGCACAAAAGACATTATTTATAGTCTCATAAATCCCCTGGTAGTACAACGGTTCAGTATATTGTTCTCCGCAGTGTGCCTCACATGTGGCAAATCTTCCAACGCTAACCATAGCTAGCGTTAAATAGCAGCCCATTGTGCTATTATTCTTTCCAAAATTGCACATATGTTCTTTTAAAACCGTAGACGACAGAGAAAAGTTGTTTAAATGAGGACCAGTTTGTAAAATGTTTATTTTCCCCCCGGCTAATATAGCTACACAGTTTTCATAGACTTTAAGACAGTGATGATTAAATTTTTTGCATTAAAGCTTCGAGTTAGTCACTTCGATTCTGTACATCTAAATTTTGTCCGTTGACATTCATGCATTTCCTCCCATGAACAGAACAAGGAAAACTATGACCCAAAAAGTCACACACGAACGGTAAAGTGTAATGGGTTTAACCCATTAATTAGTCTGTTTTTGGAAAATTCCCATTTCAATAATCAGTAAGATGTAAAGTCACAGTTTTGGTTTATTTTTACTGTTAGTTCACAGCCCCTATGACGCTGGGTGGACCTCAACGTGTTCAGGTGAAGCCACGAGCAGAAATGGATAGAAGTGCCATCACAGGTAATATTGCTCTGCCTGGAATAACAAGACTTGCACTCCTTGAGAAATATCCTTGCATAAATAGAATTGTTCCTTTTAAGGCCCTGGGAGGGAGTGTGTTCCCTCATCCTCCACCTCATCCACAAGGTAAGTTTGTTCAGCCACATCATAAGTTGCATGTTTTGCAGTTGTATACTTGCCTTTACAGGCAATCATTTAATTGGTACTTTTGTGCTCTCCTCAGGAAAATCACAATTGATGACTTTGACATTGGTCGACCGTTAGGAAAGGGCAAGTTTGGAAACGTCTACCTTGCTAGAGTTAAGAAGCTGGAAGCTATTGTGGCTCTGAAGGTGCTATTTAAGTCCCAGATGGAAAAGGAGGGTGTGGAACATCAGCTCAGAAGGGAAATTGAAATTCAGTCACATCTCAAGTGAGTTCTCACATACTTTCACTCAGTTTTAGTGATTCATCATTTTCATACCTTTGTCCAATTGTAATTTCTTTTCCCCTCAGGCATCCCAATATCTTGCGCTTCTACAATTATTTCCATGATCGAAAAAGGGTGTTCTTGGTGCTTGAGTATGCACCACGTGGTGAAATGTACAAGGAGCTGCAGAGATGTGGGAGATTTGATGACCAGCGCACAGCCACGGTAGGACTTGTCCATTCCTATGCGATATAACAGTTTAAGCCATAGTGTGGAACTTTTGTATTTAAAATGACGTAAATCCTTTTTAGTACATGGAGGAGATATCCGATGCACTGCTCTATTGCCACGAGAGAAAAGTGATTCATCGTGATATAAAGCCAGAGAATCTCCTCCTTGGGTACCGTGGAGAGTTGAAAATTGCCGATTTTGGTTGGTCTGTCCATGCGCCTTCTCTTAGGTGAGAAACAACATGTTACGTTTTCATCTGGGTCATACAAACTATTGCTATCTCACTTTCCCCCTGTTCACCTCTTTGTCTAAACCTACACAGACGCCGTACAATGTGTGGGACACTGGACTACCTCCCTCCAGAGATGATTGAGGGCCACACTCACAGTGAGAAGGTGGATTTGTGGTGCATCGGGGTCCTCTGTTATGAGTGTTTAGTTGGAAATCCACCATTTGAAACTACAAGTCATTCAGAAACCTACAAAAGAATCACAAAGGTTGGTGCTGGTAAAATGTTTAAAAAAAACAAAAAACAAAAAAAAACATTACTACTAAACTACTTTAAATTTCTGCTGTTTCAAGGTTGATTTGAAGTTCCCTAAAGTTGTCTCCGATGGCGCACGGGACCTGATCTCAAAGCTGCTCCGTCACAATCCAATTGATCGTCTCACACTGCAGAATGTTATTGATCATCCTTGGGTGCGCTCCAACTCCCGCCGCGTCCTGCCCCCCATCTGCCCAGCCAAGAAATCCTGAGCCTTAAACTTTATGGTTCCATGTTTTGAGTCAGTGCCATTGGCTTCAGACTGCTATTATTCTAGCACATTTTATGACACACACACACACACCTACCCACTTTTTATATTGTATAGGGTGATGTTATTATCTATGTCTAGTATGTTGTGCAGATTTTTGCTCTTTTTCAAGCTTTTAAAATCCAGTACCTTTTTTTTTTTTGTTCTCCAAATTCTCTCTGGTGATGTTGACACCAAAATTCTACTGTTAAAGTGGAAACCATAGTTTGTTTTCCCAAAAGCTATACTTTAAAGCTTCAAATAAATATTACGATTAAAGTGTCCTGCTCTTTTTAATGGTTGATTTGCGGTCCCTATTGATACTATACAGAAACAAGTTAAACCTATGGGCATATGTGGTAGTGATCAAAGTAATTTATGTAGTACAGTGATCCCTCGTTTATCGCGGGAGTTGCGTTCCAAAAATAACACGCGAAAAGTGAAATCCGTGAAGTAGTCAGCTTTATTATTCTTTTTTATTTTACAATGCAATACTGAACTATAGAATGAAACCAAAAATCAAAACCTGTTTTAAAGCCCAAAATTTGTTTAAAACAATGGGCCAGATTCACGAAGCGTTCTTACGAACAAATTTGTTCTTAAGTCCCACTTACGAACAGTTGACGAAGATTGTGGCATTCACCAATTTCTTCTTATCCTGGATTTATGCGTAGGTAAGAACAAATCCTACGAACACTCAGGAGTACTCTTGCGCACATTTCAGTGCCGACATGTTGGCATGGTTGTGTTTTCTTCTCTTGTGCAGTTCAATAAAATTCAATATTACAATGATAATTCTGTCATATTTATTTATTTATTTGTTTATTTCCTATTTTTGGTGATTTACGGAAAATTTTAAAATTACGTAAATGTGCCAATGACTTAACATTAATCAACCAAATTGGAAACCATGCCAAAACTGTCTTTTTATTTGATTTTATCTTGATTTATTTTATTAGGGGATCGAGGATATGCCCTAGCTCCCTGGTTGTTGACACCACTGACCAACCCTCAGACTCCACAGGAGTTTTATTCAATCAGATGCATCCGCGCAGTCGCTCCACCATTGAACGCACCATCGGCATGTTAAAGGGGCGCTGGATGTGTTTGGACACAGAGCCACAACCCCGTGAGGATGTGCGTCCTGACGCAATGATGGGGCCAGAGTGCAGGCACGCGGTTCACGTTCGAGCGCGATTAATTGCCCGTTTGTGAATAAAATGCATTATTGTCACAATCCGAGCACAGCTTTTACACGTTTATTTTTTTTACATTCTTCTTTTTTTTTTACATTCTCGTTGATTTCTTTAAGCGCGTTGGCTATAGTCATCAGGGTTGAGGCAATTTTATCAAGCGTGTTAGCCATCCTTTCTTGATTGTTCAACACGGCGTCAGAAATCAGGCGTGGAGAGGCAAGCTTTGGGCATTTCGCTTTGGGCATTTGGCTGCTTTTTGCTCTGTCTACAGGGTCCTGCTGCAGTTCCTTTTATGGGCATTAGTGGGCGGTGACTTATGCTAATCGTATGTTAATTAGACTCACCTGGCACGCGCTTTCAATTTATGAACAGATGGCATTCATCAATCTAAGAACACAGCTGCGAACAATTCTGGGGCTTACGAACGCGTTGATGAATCCGACGTAGGGTTTTCTTAAAAAACTTCTTAATAACAACTTAAGAAAGAATCTAAGAAGATTCTTAAGAACATATTGGTGAATCTGGCCCATTGTTTTGGGTAGTTGTTGGCGCTCTTTCTTTTTCTGAGCAAGAAGATTTTTATAAACGGATATGCCACCTTCGATTATATTTGAGAACTGCAATGAACGACTCGCAAAAAAAATCCGTGAAGCAGCGAAGCCGTGAAAGATGAAACGCGATATAGCGAGGGATCACTGTACATTATAAAGTGACAATTTTTTAACGATGTGTACGGCGTCCAACAACATGGTGTCGTTTAACTATTTGTATGACGTCAAGCGATGACGACATAAGGTAGCGTGGCCGAGCGGTCTAAGGCGCTGGATTAAGGCTCCAGTCTCTTCGGAGGCGTGGGTTCGAATCCCACCGCTGCCAATTGTTTTTTATCATTTATCATTTTTTTTCTATTGGTTTGTCTGTTTATTTTGTATGTATTGGGATTTCCAGCGATTAACAGCACATAGGCCTTTCAAGGTCCCGTAATATGTCATAAACTGCAAATATTACCGTAACATAATTGTTATCGAAGCCAAATGCTACTTTTATTTTGACAGATGGGAGGTTCTTTAACATCCGGGTTGTCGTTTTCGTAGAACTTCCGGGTGACATTTGCTTCGAACTTCGGAGACCCTAATAGAATCTGATGCTTCCTGGCAGGTTATAACTTTATGTATTGCCAGGCTTATGGTTTTAATCTGTCGAATCTAACGTCAATTCCATTCGAAGATGGCTGGTTTGCCGCCCGGAGACCCTCAACTGGTCTCAATGATCGTCAGTCACTTAAAAACGCAAGGGCTCTTCGACCAGTTCAGGAGAGACTGTTTGGCTGATGTGGACACAAAGGTAATTAATGGTTCAAAATACATGTTTAAATAGTTCCATTGGCTAGTGTTTAATAGGCTTTTAGTATGCCACATGCAGGAAGATGTTAATGCTAACTATTTAGAGAATCTCTATTCTCTTGTATGTAGGAATCGTCACAATGCAAATATCAAAATGTTCATCGTTACAAAAAGGAAAAGTTTACCACGTTGAGTCAGAAAAAAATATATTTGTAAAAACACAATTTTAACAAATTAGTTATTAATTAATTGAAAGCTTCTCACTGTTAAATTGATTGTTTCTGTATAGCCGGCTTACTTAAACCTGAAACAGAGAGTGGACAACTTTGTCTCAAATCATCTCTCCAACCACACTTGGAGCCCCCATTTGAATAAGAACCAGCTGAGAAACAATATCCGACAACTTGTGCTTCAGTAAGTGATACCTGAGTAAAGTAAATGTCCAGAATGACAGAGCCCTTGTAACTGCTTATAATATGTACGGTGTGCAGATCTGGAATGCTGGAGCAAGGAGTGGACAGGATTGTGGCCCAGGTAGTGGACCCCAAAATCAATCATATCTTTAGACCTCAGGTGGAGAGAGTGGCCCGTGAATTTCTCTCCCCTGGCAGCTGCTCTGAAGAACCCCCGGCTCCGCCGCCTCCAACAGAACCCAAACCAGAAAGCAGCACAATTGAGCAAGGTGCAGCATTTTATTACATACCTTTATTACATATTTGGTGTTAATCATGAAATTGCTGAGAGGTTGAACAGAACCTTGGAATGTGCAGACTGTTATCTTGCAGTTGGTAACGCTTGCAATGAAATGTTGTTGCTGGATTATTCCTGATTTCTTGCAATTTGGACAGTTTATTTGACAGTAAATGTGCTAATATTAGTTGTTTCTAAACAAAATTTCTTAATATGCATAATGCTTACCATGTTGATTAACCGTCACTCAAATATCATTGAGGAGGAAATCAGACACATACACACACAGTAGCATAACTATATTTTCACATCTGATATTGTTCTTTTACAGTGACGTCGTCTACTCCTGCCACCACGTCAGCCAGCGATGCTATGTCTATTTTGGACACCATAACCACTCTCAACCAGGAGGCGAGTGTGAGAGCCAGCTCAAGCACAGAAAAAGTACGTAAAGGCCAAACCTCAGATGAGCCCTCGCAGCTTCAGTTGGAGGAGGGTGTGCAGGACATGAAGGTTGTTGAAGAAGGTGACAGCAGCAGCAGCAGTGACAGAAAGACAGAGGAAGGAGTGCAGGAACTGACATCAGAGGTGAAGATGGAGGAAAGTCAGGATCAGCTGGATCTGGGAAGAGAAAGCTTAGTGGAAGAGGTGAAACAGGAAGAGGAGAAATCAGGAGGTCAGGAGCCGATAGAGGAGGACAAAGACAAAGCAGTTGGAAAACCTGCTGGAAAACCCGAAGAGGAGCACACAGATGATATGCTGAAATCAGCATGTCAGGCCAAGCAGAAGGCTAAAGAGAGGATAAAAGAAGGTAGGTTGTCAAATCTAGACTTTTAAAAGGAACCTTCAAACACAAAAAATGTATAATTTTTTGGTTCATTATTTTGTTATATGTTTGCTGTATAAATTTGTACAAGTATACAAGAAGTATAAGCATATAAAAAAGAAAATTCTGAAATGATTTTGGCCTACAGAATACTTTTTGGAGGACTCTGACCTCGAGGGCCTGAGTGACATCACAGTGAGCTCTGTCCACACCAGCGACTTATCATCACTTGAGGGACAAAGCGACGATGATCAGCAGCTGTCTGATTCTTCTGAAGAAGGGGAGCTTCCACCTGATGGTATTAACATTTTACCATTTCTGATGTGTCAAAAAATTCTTCCACCAAAAATGTGCATATTTTGGCTTTTCCTGCGTGTACATCTACATATGTTCTTTTTTGCCCTTTCACAGATCAGGATGAAAAAGAGAAGAAACAAGGCGAAGAACATAAACCTCGTCGCAAAGCCTATGTTCACAAACCCTTCCTCTACTCCCGTTACTATAGCGACTCAGATGATGAAGTCACTGTGGAGGAACGCCGTAGGTCTGCGGTGAGTTTTCTCACTTGAACTCTAGATTTACATTATTACAAATATAATTCCATTTGGCAGCAAGTTTATTATGCTGGTAGATATTTTGTGATTGTTGGTTTCTCTCTTTTTTGGAATGTTCTGGTTGGCTCTCTCTGCTGTGAATGGTGGTCTCTCAGGCCAAGGACAAGGAGGAGAGGCTTCTGAAGAGACAAAAGAACAGAGAGCGAATGGAAGAGCAGCACAAACAGAGATCGGTGTGGACTGAAGACCAAGGTATTTCAGCCAACGTCAAGATACAATGCACAATGCAGACTGTCATACACAAATCTGAACAAAATAAAACAGTTTGTGTGACACAAAAGGGTCAATAATAGACTGGATATCTTGAAACTAATCAAATTTTCTGTTTCAAAAGTGTCTTCATATTTTAGGTACTGCTGTCACCTGGTGGCTATACTTGATATTGCACTATATGAATTCCAGCAGCTCATGAGTCATGTTATGCTGTATACTAAATATTTGCAGAGTATTTTTGATACAGCTGCCTGTTGTCTGATGTTTGATCCATGCAGCTTTTTAAAATGTATAATTCCTGTACAGATTACAAAAAACAAAAGGGTGGAATCTGCTTTGGTCAAGAGCACCCCAAAGCCAAACAGGCTCGAAAAGAAAGGAAAGTCCTGGAGAAGAAAATGGCTCTCAACAGAAAGAGGAAGCTAGGCTCAAAGTAGGTGCCAGACTGGATGTCTAAACATATCAACGTTGCCCATATCAGCAGATTTTTAGGCAATCCTGCCCAAAAAATGTTTCTATTAGCCTCCTGTCATTTTGTTAAGGTTACATAAATCAATGGTGCGATTGAAAAGCACAGTTTATAAATATTTTTGCTGTTCAGGAAAGAGGAAGATCTTGTGAAAAAGAAAGTAGATACAGATGGATCCAGGAAGGATGCTGAAAGCTCCAGGAAGGATGCTGAAGGCTCCAGGAAGGATGCTGAGGGCTCCAGGAAGGATGCTGAGGGCTCCAGGAAGGATGCTGAGGGCTCCAGGAAAGATGTAGAAGGACCCAAGAAAGATGTAGAAGGACCCAAGAAAGATGCAGAGGGATCCAAGAAAGTGGTATGTAAAATGGGCAGTTGTCCAAGTGCTAGATTTTACATGCAAACGCAATGCAGCCCACAAGACAAATGAATAAATAAATCCAACCTACAATTGAGATATTTGAAAGTATAAAACCTCTGAGTTCACTGTTATTTAAAACGCTGCTTTGATTTGTTGTTTAGGAAGTAAAACCAGCATTCCCGAAGTTTCCCCAGCCTAAATTGGGAAGAAATCTGTCTGAATCAGGGTCGTCCGATGAGAGGCACAGGAGGACAAGTGGCAGTTTCTCAGAAGACTTGAGTGAAGCCAAAAAGCTCTCTGACAAGAGCAGAACACATTCCTTCATCTTGGATCTGGAACAGGGTTCTCAAGAAGCTCTTAAACAGCGCTCAGTGGGGAAATTTGATCGGTTGTTCCGCAAAGAGCACCCTAAAGAACGCAAAGAGCGAAGTCTGTCAGACGAGCGGACCAAGCTCAAACAAAAACAGGAGAAAAAATATGAAGTGCAGCCAGATGAATCCCAACAGAGGGACGGTACTGTTAAAATGTCCTGTGAAGAGAAGGTTGAGAAGAAGCTCAAGATTAAAAGTGAGAAGAAAATACCCGGAAAGGCAACTGTTTCAGAAGGTGCAGCAGATGATGCTTCGAAAGATGCTTCAGTCAAGAAGACAAAAGCTCTTACTATGGAGGCAGTTAAACCAGAAAAAGAAAAGGAAAAAAATAGGGAAAAGGAGAAAGACAAAGATAAGAGCAAAGAAAAAGAAAAGCTCAAAGGAGAGAAGGCCTCAATTTCTAAGCATTTGCTCCGTCCTGATTCTACTGGTTCTTCAGAAGAGCGTTCTGATGTGGATCCTGGGACTGATGGCAGCAAGAAGAAAGAGAAACACTCAAAGGAAGCCCTAAAAAGATCAAGAAGCCACACTGAGGATAAGCAAGGAGACAAACCCAAAAGCAAAGACAGCGAGAAGGAAAAGACTAAAGGAGACCAGGATGGACAGAAAATAATCAAACCAAGCTCTGATAGTGACAAAGACCAAAAGAGAATGAAACTATCAGAAAAAAGAATCCTGGAAAAGTCAAAACTAAAATCCAAAGATGATACAAAGCCTCAGTTGTCGAAGATGGATAATAAAGTTCAAGTTTCAGAGGTCAAAAGTGCTGGAGGTCCCACTGTCAGCAAACCAGAGAAGAAAAAGGAAGGAAATACAAAAGAGCAGCGAAAAGTATTTGAAGAATCCCTCAATGAGAAAGCAGAACTTTCTGGTCCAAAGAAAAAAGCAGAGAAAAAGGAGAAATCCCAGGAGAGGAGAAGTGATAGCCAGGAGGAAAGGAGAACACCCCGAGAAGAGAAACCTGAAAAAGCTGGTAAATCAAAGACGGACATGGAGGAGGACCTAAAGAAAGTCTCCGTCCTCAGAGACGCCAGCACTGAATCTGATGCTGTCACCACCACCGTCGCCACCTCGTTCTCGGAAGACACCTGCGACGCTTTAAGCGACATCACCCCCGAGCCCCCCGAGGGTGACACAGAGTCTCGTCTGCGCGAGTTGCCGGCGGTTCCCGCCGAGGCCGACGCCCTGCTGACCCTCATGGACGTCTGCACTTCTGCGGAGGCTCGGCTTCCGCCCGAGAGCAGCCGAGAGGACGTGACCTCTGACCTGACTCTGCAGGAGGCTGACATGAAGATGAAGGAAGCGGCGCTGACCTTGCTCTCCATGGACAGTGCTGTGACCACCAGTTTGATTTGTCATAACGCCAGAGAAGAAGCAGAGTTGTATCACAGAGAACCTGAGATGGTGGAATCGACTTCAGCTAAAGCAGAACAACGACCTGCAGACAGTTTAGCAACTGGGGAGACGAAACCTGTCGAGTCCCAGCAAACTGTTGAGGTTGGAGCTGAAAATACAAACAAACCAGGTAAAGTATCAGTGAAAAAATGCATTATTTATTGAATGAATACGTCAGAATGTTGATGTAAATACAGATCTCGTCATTAAAGGTCTGCCAGAACATGTGCAAGAAGAGGACAAACCATCTGAGTCTATTACTCAGGTACATGATTTTAATATTAATATGAATTCCAAACATTTATTAGATTCTCATGATGCTAAAAGTCTCTTTTCAATGCAGCCGGATGAACTTACTTCAAATGAACGGGAGGCTGTTCTGAATGAAGGTGAAGCCAAAGATGTAGAAATTCCTCCTGAAAGTCAGCTGAGGGATGAAACAGCTGCAGCAGAATGGCAGGAAGGTGAACACTGTTCTCCTCTATTTTCTTTTATTTAAATCTTAATCTTAAAATGTTTTCTGTGAGTCATGATCTTCAAGATGATGTGTTTTTATTTCAGCTGCTGACACTGTGGGGTCTGAAACCACAGAGGTCAGCACGGATCAAATCAGTCCTGCTGAAAGTGAACCAACCACAGAAACGTCCAGTCAAAAAGGTGAGCGACTGACAACAGCAGCGGCATAGAGTTATTTTCCCATCCTAACTATAAACCTAAATATTTTATCTCCGTAGAACAACCGGAGACAGAAATTGCAGATCCAAGGTCAAACCCTGGGGTAGGAGAAATTGATTTGATTCAAATTTAGTTTCCTCCCTTTGATTTTCAAAACAAGGCTAATATGGATTTTGGTTTTATTTCGATAGACCGAAAGCTCTGTGTTTGGCAAGCAAACCAAGATAGACATCGATAACAGTAAGTCTTTAATCTGATTTAAGATGACAAGGGTAATAAATAACGTGGTCTTTTTTACATTAATCAGCCAAAAGTGTAAAATAAGAGCATTTACTTTCTGACCACCAGGTGAAGCCGAGCGTAAAGAACCAGAGACAGAAACACCAGAGGTCAGTGATTCCCAGCCTGTTGAGCTGTAAATGAGCTGTTGTGGTTGCACGTGTATCACGTGTCTGTTCTCTTGTAAATTCTGTTCAGGTCGAACTCGTCCCAGAAACCAATGAGGAGAACAGAGAACGTGGACCTGACAACCATTCGGAGCAAGTTAAACAAACCAGTAGGTTATCCTTACTGACTCAGTCAGTAATCCCATTGTGACATTCAGCACAATCTGCGTCCACTCCTGTCGACTGGAAACGTCTTTTCATGTTTCTCTCTTGTATTTATTCCAGATTTAGATGATGTCTCCAGCACAGACAACCAGGAAGACAAAGATCTCTCAGAAAAGGTAACGCTGACACCATTATGGTTGAGTGTTGATCCAGCCCCCCCCAAATGTGTTGTCGTGACGTTTGCTGTATTTTAACATGTAGGAAGAGACGAGGGATGGAGGAGGAGGACGGAAACGAAAGCTGTCCGCTCACAAAGCAGAGAAAGAATCTGGTAGAGCGTCTAATAGAATCCCAGAGACCCTCACTCTCCGTCTGAGAAATATTTCTAGCGTGTGACATGTTCATCTGCTTTGAATTTCTCAGGTGATGAAGGGGAGAAGGAGGATACCAAAGACGAACAGGTAAACTAGGATTTTATTTCAATCATCCATTTTTGACTTTCGTTTATCTGTTTATGTCTTTAAAAATAAAAAGAATCCATGACAAAATAAAAGTTGTTTAGCAAACGCAGAAGTGTGAGTTTGCCACCTGTGCTCATGAGCTCTTTTTATACCTTCAGAATACTGAAATCAAAAGACCATGCAGGGGTCAATCATCAGGATCCAGTGAGGGAGTGAAGGAGCAGCATGAAGAACCGGAGGTTCTGGAGGAGAGTCTGAGCTCTGGCGCCTCTGGGGCTGCAGACAAAGAGGGTAGAATTAAATCTGACGTCACAATAAACTTTCACAAATGTTCGGTCTTTGGTTCTGTTTTCTCCAATTTCACCAACGTGTCTCCAGATGCCCAAAAGGAGGATAAAGATGAGGACAATATCGACAAGACATCATCGAGTAAAACAGCTGACGAAGAGGTAAACAGGCAACGTAGACACAAGACAATTCAAATTACTGAACGCCGACCTGTTGTGGTTATTATGTGACGTAATTTTGTTACTGGTCTTATGTTGAATCTATTGCCCCCCCTCTCAAAATATAGAACACTGATGAGGAAAGGGGGCCTAAAAATGTGGAGCAAGGAGGGGAAGAGGCCCTGCTGCCTGCTGTAGATGGCAGAGAAGCTGCGGGAAGCTGCGACCCCAAAGAGACCCCTGACACACGTATACGATTCTTTTACACTTTTAGAAACGGGACTGAAAAAGCAGATTTTTGCTGTTTGTGTGAGGTTAAGACATATTTATCCTTGTTCTTATCACAGCAGCTGCCTCAGAAGCAAAAGAAGAACCAGAGGAAACCGCGATGGTGAGATTCGGTCCTCCTTGTGGATTTAAACATTGTCCACGTCCTGCATCTGTACCGGCTGTCTTCATTCTGCACTTCAGGAAGTGCAGAATTATTAGGCAAATGAGTATTTTGACCACATCATCCTCTTTATTCACGTTGTCTTACTCCAAGCTGTATAGTCTTGAAAGCCCACTACTAATTAAGCATTTCAGGTGATGTGCATCTCTGTAATAAGAAGGGGTGTGGTCTAATGACATCAACACCCTATATCAGGTGTGCATAATTATTAGGCAACTTCCTTTCCTTTGGCAAAATGGGTCAGAAGAGGGACTTGACAGGCTCTGAAAAGTCAAAAATAGTGAGATATGTTGCAGAGGGATGCAGCACTCTTAAAATTGCCAAGCTTCTGAAGCGTGATCATCGAACAATCAAGCGTTTCATTCAAAATAGCCAACAGGGTCGCAAGAAGCGTGTGGAAAAACCAAGGCGCAAAATAGCACTGAACCTAGAATGAGTCAAGCGTGCAGCTGCCAAGATGCCACTTGCCACCAGTTTAGCCATATTTCAGAGCTGCAACATCACTGGAGTGCCCAAAAGCACAAGGTGTGCAATACTCAGAGACATGGCCAAGGTAAGAGAGGCTGAAAAACCACCACCACTGAACAAGACACAAGCTGAAGCGTCAAGACTGGGCCAAGAAATATCTCAAGACTGATTTTTCTAGGGTTTTATGGACTGATGAAATGAGTGATTCTTGATGGGCCGTGGCTGGATCGGTAAAGGGCAGACAGCTCCAGTCCAACTCAGACGCCAGCAAGGTGGAGGTGGGGTACTGATATGGGCTGGTATCATCAAAGATGAGCTTGTGGGTCCTTTTCGGGTTAAGAATGGAGTCAAGCTCAACTCCCAGTCCTCCTGCCAGTTTCTGGAAGACACCTTCTTCAAGCAGTGGTACAGGAAGAAGTCCGCATCCTTCAAGAAAAACATGACTTTCATGCAGGACAAAGCTCCATCACACGCATCCAAGTCCTCCACAGCCTGGCTGGCAAGAAAGGGCCTAAAAGAAGAAAAACTAATGACATGGCCTCCTTGTTCACCTGATCTGAACCCCTTGGAGAACCTGTGGTCCCTCATCAAATGTGAGATTTACAAGGAGGGGAAACAGTGTCTGGGAGGCTGTGGTTGCTGCTGCACGCAATGTTGATCGGGAACAGATCAAAACACCGACAGAATCCACGGATGGCAGGCTTTTGAGTGTGTTTGCAAAGAAAGGTGGCTATACTGGTCACTGATTTGTTTTTGAATGTCAGAAATGTATATTTGTGAATGTTGAGCTGTTATATTGGTTTCTTAGGTGAAAATAAATAATTGAAATGGGTATACATTTTTTTAAGTTGCCTAATAATTATGCACAGTAATAGTCACCTGCACACAGATATCCTCCTAAAATAGCTAAAACTAAAAAAGCCCCACTCCAACTCCCAAAAATATTCAGCTTTGATATTGAGTCTTTTGGGTTCATTAAGAACATGGTTGTTGTTCAATAATAAAATTAATCCTCAAAAATGCAACTTGCCTTATAATTCTGCACTCTGTCTTCAATTGTCCAGGAAACCCCAACTAAAGAACAGGAGGTGAAGAAAAGTGATGGTCAGCAAGACCAAAGTGAGCAACTGAAACAGCAAACTGAGGATCCCGGTGAGGAACCTGACATTTTACATTACTTAACATCTGACTATTATTGCACATTATTAATTTTTAGAAGAGCTTCTGTCGTTTGTGACAGTCTCTGTCTTGTCTTTTTTTCCTGGTGTTTAGTTTCAGGGAGTCAAGAAATGGTTAAAGAGGAAGCAGAGAAGAAACCAGATGTATGTTAAATCAAGAAAAGTTGATCCTTCCAATACTTTTCCTCCGCAGTTCTCAGTATTAGTCTCGCCAAAACCCACATTTGAGTCTGCTATTACATCACAGGCAGAGGCAGATCAAACTCAAGAGGCCACCGAGGTGACCCCGAAAAGACCTGGTCGCAGGGGGCGACCACCGAAAGCAGCCACAGTCGCCGCAGCAGCTGCAGCCGCTGCAGCAGATGATCCAGGTGAGGAGCTTTAAAGTGCATTTCTTAGTTTTAACACACTTATTTGACTAAACTAATGTCTGGTTAAGGCAAAAGTGTTCCATGATTGCATAATTGATAAGATTATGTGTGTTTAAAGCTCATTAAAGTGATTACAGGTACAGATTTAAAGGTTTCTTTGACCTAAGAACTTTAGATTACTATATAGCTTAAAGGTTTTTGAAGAGTTGATGCTGCGCACATGTTTTAGAGCAACAGTCTGATAGGTGTTATTCATAATGCTCATCATATGGCTGCTTTTTATCCATGCAAAGATAAAAAGGACAAGAGGGCAGAGGCCAAAGAAAGCGAGCAAAGGGGTGAACAGGAAGCAGAGGAAGAGGAGGGGGAGAAAGGAACTGCAACCAGAGCAACCACACGCTCTGCATCCCGCCTGGAGGCTGAGAGGTAGTTCAAGGAGTCAAATATTAAAGATTAAAATGTCCTCAGCTCATCTGGACCCATCATTCAAACTTTATTATTTTATTTTTTTTGCTTATTTGTAAGAAAATGTAAAGAGAGCGGTGACTTTAATCCTAAAAGTCTACTAAATCGTTTCAGTCAGAGTTGGGAGAACGGTGCTGAATGAGCCTCTGATTGGCTTCATCCTGACACTGTCACATCCCATTAGATTAAAGCGGCGGAAGGGTTCGTGCTAACGCAGCAGCCGTTGTTTCATATTTGTTTTTATTGCTCCTCAGAAATAAGCCAAGCAAACCATCCACCCGGGCAAGTCGACAGAATGGCAAAGAGGAGACCGCAGCTGGCACACGGTGAGTTTGTCTCATTCAGCTTAAAGAGGAATCTGACCAAAACCCGGCAGTCGGGGCGTCGCTGTGCGAAAGCAAACATTTCACCAAACCTTTTTCCTTGAATTTTAAAATGTTTATGAGGTCTTAACTGCTGAAATAGAAAGGGGAAACCATTTTTCCAACCTAAAGATAGTTTTTTATTCAAGCTTCTCGATCCCAAAATGCTCATCCTGAACCTGAGTTGTGATCAGGATTCAAGTTTTTTTTTTCTTTTCCTCCTCCTGCCGTTGGGTCTCAGCTGCTTTTTCATTTTCTCGTAAAATAGACGTTGACAAATTTTAATGGCGCCTGAACACAACACTTACAGACTGACACTTGGACCTTGTTTTCCTCCTGCAGTGGGACGAGGGGCCAGGCCACGGCGGCGGCGGCGGCGGTGGCGGCGGTAAAAGGGGGCCGCAAGCGAGACGCCAGCCCACCTGCTGTGCGAACACGAGGAGGACAGAAATCGGAGGAGGCCCCATCCAAGAGGGCCAAACGCTGAAAAACCTCGTACAGGGGCGTACTGCTTCGCTCAGCAGTGTTTCCAAAACCCACGTCAGTTTTCTCATCAGGAGGTCAAAGAGTTCCTCCAGTCGGTTAACACGAAAAGCTCTTTCTGCTCCACTAAACTTCGATATCACCCAACTCTGAGGACACCACAGAACGTAAAGCTGAGGATCTGGGTAGGACCTGTGCCTCGGATCTCCTTCGTCTGCTCTCAGCCCATATGGTTTGGATCAGACCTGGTTCCCCCAGTAAAGCCCAGTGAACCAGAACGTTTGAGGCCAATCAAAGGCCGGACTCGAAGGCCAGACGGGCCAAAATGTTTCTCTTAACTGCTAATCCTGCTTCTCCTGTGCGGTTAAAACGCTACAGATGCCTTCAGAAGGTCTGTGAATTCAAGCGCTTGTACATAAGAATCACTGTAAAGTCATTTTACGCTTCATTGTGACTTTTGTTGTTCCGTATTCATTCTGTGAATGACACCATGAGCTAACGTGTTGGTTTTTCTTAAAGATTTGGTTTATATGCATCGTGCCGTGTCAGTTTTTTTGACAAATATTTTTGTTTTTAAAGCAGATATTTTCTTGTATGGTTGTTGGTTTTTTTTAGTATTTACAAGCAGAAAAGGAAGTTTGGATTTGAAAATGTAAAAACACTGAAGTTCATTTGTATTTCCGCTCCATCAGAAGCTGAATAAAGCACCGGCATCAGTCGAGTTTCAGACATTTTACTAACTTTGGGGATGAAAGCTCAGAATACCAACATCTTGAATAATCGACCTGCTCTGTCTCGCCTGTTCTCATCTCCTGCTTCTGTGTTTTAAAATAAGAGAAACCAACCAATCACCTACCAGAGGAGAAGAGCACATTCCTGCCTGCTAATGGTGGCTAAAGCTGAAAGACTCAGAATGAATGATTCCACCATTGTTAAGAGGCACCTGAACTGACAGGATCCTTTTAAAGAAACACCAGAGGCTCCACTTTTCCAGCTCTTTTTGCAGATTGTTCCATTCTGTCCCTTCCATCAGCAGGTGTTCCTCTCAGGTATTTCCTGGTTCTCTAACAGAACAGAAATATTAGCTCAACGCCTCTTTTTTTAAAACACTCGACTGGTTTCAGACACACAGGCCTCAATTCCCTTAAATTCTTGTCCTTTAAGACTGAATTAGAAAGTATTTTACGGCTTTATATTTATAATTTATGTTTATTTTTACATTTTATTCTGCATAATTACCCTAAATGTGTGACGTGACAATACGTCTATCAGAACTGTACAGATTAGCTTCAGATTCCCGGAAATGAAGCACAGCACTGTTTTGCAATCTTAGATCTAAACTCTGGGGCTCCTCTTGGTGGGTGGTGCGGGTTATTAGAATTCTGGCAGAACCTGCTGCTCTGGCATCTAAACCTGGGGGGATAAACTGGTGCAGGCAGAGCAGAGACAGTGGTTCCACACTTGAAGGTGAACTGGATTAAAAGTCACCCCTGCTGTTACCCCTCTACTGGGCTTTGCCAGTACCTCCAGTATAAAGCTCTCCCATTGGGAGTAAGTACATGTTCCGGAGTGAAAGTCTCAGATGTAACCAGTGACAGGTGGGAAGTGGAGATTTCACCTGTATTTCCTTTTTGGGGGGCCTCTTGGTGCACATACACACCAGAGATTAATACGTTCTGAAAACTGTCTGCAGACCAACCAGTGCGGAAGTTTGCTTTTTTTTGGTCTGATTTTTTTTATTTTTTTATTATCGACCGTTAAATGCTTACAATATATGTAATTCCTCTTCATTTGTGTCGGGATTCTGATGTTCTGATGTTAAACTCCAATATTGAGAGGCAAAAAAAAATGGAATATCATTTTAATTTTACCATAAACATCTTTTCACACCTAGAACTGTTGGACCACAGATTTAAACACACACACACGCAGTGGGGCAACTCAAAAATTCTTAGTGGTCCTTGCAGCTTTCATAAAAATGGTATTTTACACTTTAGCACTGCTTTGAATGTCATCTTTATTCAGGCATGAGCGGAGGAGAAAGGGCCCCGGAGCCCCAGGAGCCTTTCATGAGCACTATCTGCTGCACGCCCCAGGGAGACTGCAGCTCATTTGTCAGCACAGCAGAGCTGAAAATACACATCTGGGCTATACACACATTAATTGGACTGTAACACAGTCGCACTCACACACACACACACCCCGACCGACACATTTCTGCTTTTGTCTGCAGTCATGCAGTCGTTACTGGGATGTTTTGCATAGCTCCAACCAGACAGAGGGACCGCTCTTTATGGCTCTCAGTTCCATTTACAGTATTAAGTGTTGCACCCTGGGATTGTCTACTTAGTGCTCCGTGGCATGCAAAGTTAATCCTTTCCTCAGAAAAGAGCGTTCCATTTCAACTTGGGAGAATAAGATGTGCTTGAATACGGCAGCGACCCCTCCTTCCTTTGCCTTTTCCTTCCAATTTTGCTGTTCTGAGGCTGATTAAGGGTGCGATCATGGTGGACCTGATAGTTGGTGAGAAATCTAAAGGGCATTTATGGCAAATGCATCTTGGCAGTCCTCTCTCATGTAATTCTCCATCTGAACACAATTTGGGCTACTATTGCATTTGTGTGTGTGTGTGTGTGTGTGTGTGTGTGTGTGTGTAAGTCTGTGTGTCTGTGTCTCTCTGTGTTAGAGAGAGAGAGAAAGAGAGAGAGCCTTTTTCAGCAGCATGCAAGAAAAAAAAATATAAAAATCAAGATATGTCAAGAAAACACCCCGGTGAGTAGTGATGTTACTATGGCAACTGGTATGTTTCTACACCAGGCAGGATTTCTGTTTGAAGAGATTAAAGTTACAAGATGAGGCAGAGAAAATGGGTCTAGGGGCTGGTGGGTGTGGGGGAATATAATGATCTAATATGTCATTAAAGTTGATTTCCTTACTGGAAAGGTAGTGGGAATTTCAGGATAGTGTTGAATTGGTGGAGAGCAGACATCATGTCTGGATGGATCAAAGAATCATGTCAGTGCAGAGAGCATTAAAAAAAGATATTTTCCCGGCACAGCTATTATGCCGTGAACGTCTCATCTTTCAAAGGCTGCAGGTTCGTGCTCTCACCAGCAGAGGGAGCTCTCCCTGCCGTCCGGACACAACCCGAGAAAATGAAACGAGTTCATATTTGACAAAACTGCACTCAGTTTTCTTTAATAATCGTCTTCATTTTATACGTTTATGCTTTGTTTTTATCCTGATAAGTGGTTTTTACCATTACTGCTAAAAGCGCAAATTTTCACTTTTCATTTTTCAAAGGTTTATTGGGACAAATGGAAATATATGAGCTAAAAACAGTTCATTTTTAATATACTGACCTTATCATTTGAATTTGACGTAGTTGCGTGGGTGGAAAAATATGTTTCATGCACAATATTTATTATTTGTATGATAAGTAAACTGACAAAAATATATAAATGAAAGGCGCACCCATAATTTAAGTCATTTATCAAGAAAACAACCAAAAAGTAATTGTTAGGATGCAAAAATGCGAGTCTCCATTAAAATATTTTAAGGATTTATTGGCATTTCATCACCTATGTTTTAAATGACAATCAAGAATAAAAGAATTGATTAAATTAACTTTTTTTTCCTACTTTTTGATGAGTGTTATTTCCCATTTTCTGAGAAACAATTTAACCAAATGCTCCTGCGCGGATATAATTAATCCTGCACAAGGAATTCTTTTTACTCATTTGGCTGATTTGGAAGAACAAGTTCCTGTTATTATTTTAGTGTTTCCCTCTTTTGCTGCTGAAGAAACAATAATTGGGGCTTCAAGTGTGAGTCTGACAGCAGCCGTGTATCTATTCATAACCCTGTGGATGAAACCAAGCTGCTGTCTGTTTACATTTCCTGACACTTGCTACTTACTGCTTATTACTCTTCTTCTCAGTGTGGTTACCAAAACTCTGAGGAACCTGCGGGGCCGTGAGCTCCACATCACACCGACTCACTGTGTGAAACAATTGGCAGATGGTCTTATTTAGTTTTCATTTTTCCCAGACTGGAGCCGTGCATGCGTACGGGTCAGTTGGGCTGAGTTTGGGCCAAAAGAAAACAGAAGGTCTGAGTAAAAGGCAGAGACCAAACAGAGAGGACCTTGTGGTTCTATAATCAAGAAAACAGAATGATGATCCTCCGTCGGTCTTGGTTGGAATGAGCAGTTTCTAAAAGAACAAGGGTGTACGAAAATATCCAGACGGTGTCGGTGGTTTGTGCTTTTGCCTTCCCCCAGTTGTGTTTTCATTGCATGTGGTGACGCGGCCTTCCATGCAGAAGGTCACCGAAACAATGCCTTGAAATTTCAAAAGATTATTTCGAGAGTGAGATGGTAAAATAATTAAAGGTCTTTGCAGCCATAAACTGCACCGGCAGATAATCCCACCAGGGCCCAAAAGCCCCTGCAGGGTTAATCGCTTGGAGAGAAATTCATGAAAGTTCCAAAGTGAGCTCAGAGATGACAGAAGAGGTATTTTCTGTGGCCACTAGATGGGATAATGTGTGCAGGGCTGGTGACAAGAGCGCCGAGGTTACAGGAATATTCTGACCACGATAGTGAGGGAAACACCCCCGATAATCCGCAATCAGAAAACCTTCCTGGTTCAGTGTAAATTCCAATCAAACGTTAAATTCTTAATTCATTCAGCATATTTCACACCGATTTTTGACGGACTTTCAGCAAAAGCATCATTTCTAAATTCAGCCTAGTCTGGATAGTAAAAATAATGATTAAAAAAAAAAAGACTTGCACCAGAATATTGCACAAATTTAATATTAATTTCACTGTTTTCTTCATTTATTCCACTTCATCGTCGTTACAACAGGCTTTAAAGTTTCTTCATGATCATCATCCTTAAGTGATTTTGCTTCATTGATAACAAAATGAATGGAACTATTATTGTGATTTTTAATTTTTGCCACGTATTATTTGGAAGAGCCGGAGCTGGGATTTATACTCAAAACAGTTTGTCTTTTATTAATGGTTTGATGATTAATTAAAACACAACAATTGCTGTAAACGAAGGGCAGATTGACACAAAAACTGACTTATTATTGCAAATTAAACTCGCCTTAATAGTAGTCTGAATGTATACGTTTGTACGGGGGTTTGCATTAAGAACATTAACAAACTGCTGATATATACTTTGTTGAAGTCAAGTTCAACGTGAGAAATTCAGGGTTTATTTTGTTATTTTAGAATTCAAATGATGGTCAGAATACAGGAGTTCTGAAAAAATCAATTAAATTAAGTTAATTTCAAGATCTTGATTATGCTTTAATTAATCGATTTAAAAGCTCAAAACAGAAAGTCTTTGTAGAAGGGAGGAGAAAATTGTCGATGATGAAAATGAGCTCTAATCAGCTCGGAAAACTTTTTTATTTTAAACTTTCTACTTTATAAATGAATATGAATATAATTTCAACAAACCAAAGCCTCTCCGATGATTTTACGTCGTTACGCACCAAAACAGACGCGATAGACGGTGTTCGGAATTTTGCCTTGAGAGGTTTGTTGATAAAAGGTTAAATCTAAGATTTGATTACACATACAGTTACCATTTACTGTGTTGCATTCAAGGCTTGTTAAAAGAGTCGGAGACTTACTAAAGGATTTTTTTTTAGAAATGTTTTAACGGCGTTTTTGACATCTGATTTTACGCACAGAACTTTTCCCCGGAATTAAAAAACAAAACAAAAACAAGATTAATGTTATTTTATCAGAATAAATTCAAAGTGATCGATTAAAAACAGATGCGTAAAGCTAAATTTGCGACTCTTCAATGGTAAAAGTTCCTGTATTTTTATTTCATAGTTTCATATTTTTGTGTGTGTGGCTAAAAATCGGTTTATCGTCCCGCGAAACTTTTCTTCAACTTTTCCCCCCACTCGTGTGAAAGCAACGTGACGTCATTTACAGTGTCCAATCACGCAGAGGTTCTCCTCCTCTGTGGGCCAGTAGAAGACGACAAGGAGCGCCTGTCAGTCACAGGTGAGGGTGGCTGGTTAAAAAAAAACAAGTGGGTGAAAAGAGCCAGAGATTGAGGGAAGCCGAGGCTGATGGCAGAGCTATGCAGAGAAGAAGCATCGTGCCTGCGGACCTAGCAGAAGCTTTTCACGGCTGCTCCCGTGGGGATGTAACAAGGAACCAAGAGTGGAAATCTAAGCAGAAGAAACGGCTCTCCGCGGACGGAGTGGCCTAAAATGTGAATGGTTGCTTTTTCGTCTTATCTAGGTAGTTTTCCACTCATAGAAGCACCGCAAACTTCGTGAAAATGGCCGTTCGTGGCAACTCGCTGATGCCTTTCTCAATCCAAGCCATCCTGAACAAAAAGGACGAGAGCCGACACTTACCAGATCTGGACATGTGCTTCTCAAAGACGGCGTGCTGGAAAATATTTGGGGAGATGAACGGCGCCTCTCGGAGGGGTGACGATGACGTGTCGTGCGAGCAAACAAACCCGAAAAACTACGACTCGGATTCGGGGCTCAGCGAAGACAATGACAGCAAGATCCCGGTGCCGTGCACGTCGGAGAAGCACGGAGATCCTGCGTCGGATGTACCGGAGGAAAGTTTACAGGAGACGGATCACGAATCTGCAACCGCGGAGAATGCAAAAAGTGACAGTGAGCCGAGCAACACCACGGGTAAGATCACATGTTCTTGATTTCATAAGATCGAAAGGAACTCGGCTAAAAACGTGTTCCTTATTTCAGTCACATAAATAAGCTATATCTGTGGCAAATGTTCAGAAATCTAAAAAGAATGGCCTTTGCTTCTCATATTGTGTCGCCTTTATTTGCTAAATCTGCCGACATTTACGCACGATTGACCAGAATTACGCACGGCTGTTGACGGGCAGTTGTGGTCACACAGTCCAACAGCGACACTTAAGCAGCTATCTTTAGATTTATGTGAGTCTCTGAGGACTTCAATTGACTGGTGAAAAAATCAGGAGCTGCCGTTAAGAGGCGTGTAATCAAATTAAGCCTATGTTTTAAGAAAATAAACGGCAGCTCATGCTGAGTAAAGAGAGTGAATCAGTGCACTAAACTGATTGGATAATTGTTTTTGCATTAGATTTGACAGCCACTTATCATAAATTATTTTTTAAGTTCAAAACAGAAGTTTACAAGAGAAGTTTCAAATCCTTATTGTGCATAATTCAACTACTGCAACATAAAAAAAACCCCGCAACGGTTCATTGTTGGAGTGAATATACTGAATGAATGTGCTGAACAAACAACTCCAGGAGCTCATTTGCATGTTTCATCTCTGTCCCAGACTCCAGCACCGTAGAGGACAAGAGCCCGGACCAGCCCAAGCAGCGCAAGAAGCGCTCCAGGGCCGCCTTCTCGCACGCACAAGTCTTCGAGTTGGAGCGCCGCTTCAACCACCAGCGGTACCTGTCCGGGCCGGAACGGGCCGACCTGGCGGCCTCTTTGAAACTCACAGAGACTCAGGTCAAAATCTGGTTCCAAAACCGCCGGTACAAGACGAAACGTCGGCAGATGGCCGCCGACTTGATGGCTTCGACCCCGGCAGCTAAAAAGGTGGCGGTGAAAGTTTTAGTGCGGGACGACCAGAGACAATACAGCCCGGGAGAACTCCTGCGACCTCCGCTGCTCTCCTTGCAGCCGTCTTACTATTATCCATACGCGTACTGCCTCCCTGCCTGGACACTCTCTGCGTGTGCGGGCAATCAGTGAGACCTCCGTAACTGTATTTATTGGTTTTTAATTTGCAATCATGAATCCTGCTCCAACGGAAGAGAACCTCAAAAGACTCTCCAGGCTCCCGAACTGTTTTAAGGTGTCAAGACAAGAGGTTCCCGACGTTTTCGTCCCATCGGGGGAAGATCTCTTTCTTTTATTAAGTAAGAGTTTACCTTGAGAAACTCGGTATTTTTTCCCATTTAAATCCAAACAGTCTGAAACAATAGGTGAGAGAACGGACCGCCTTGTGAAGCACCAGTTTACCCTTTAAGGAGAAGCACATTGGTATTTTCCTCGTATTCCCCTCCGGACGCCCGAAGCCCTTCAGAGGCCACGAAAGACTCAATTATCGCCTTATTTCAGTTTCTATTACACGCGCCTTCCTACCTCTGCAGTGATTGGAAATAATCATATTCAATTGAACGTTTCATATACCTGTCTATTACATGTTGTGTTTTTTTTTTTTTTGCTGTGTTTGTAAAAATGTTTCAGCACTTTCAGCATATACACGCGAGTTCCATATAAAATTCTTTATAGTGTGAGACTGAAAGGTGGCGATTTATTGTTCCTGCATGGACGCAAGACAAAACAAAAACATCTAACTGAATTGTAATTCTGTTATCTGTGTTGACTAAAAACATTAAAACATATCAGGTATTATCATCAGTTGGATGCAGTTTCATTTAAGCCTTAAACGCAATTATCGGTCAGAGCAACGATTCGTTTAAAAAGTTCAAAATTCTCTTCGTCAAAGTTCTAATCAGAAGAATTGAAATTAATGAGTTCATTTTTTACGAAAATGTTAACTTCTAAACCATATAAAATAATACTATAAGCGCCTTAAAATCTGCAACACGGTGAATTTGCGGCCAGTAAAGAGTTAATAGTTTAGGTAAATCCAAATGTAAAACAGAAAGTCATAAGCCTGGATTTAAAAACATGCTCGTGAAATTATTTTTAAAAATGTGAAAACCAAGCAAACATAAAAATACGCTTTAGCCTATTTCTCTTGTTTTTTTATTTAGTTTCGAGGAGAGGACAATGTGTTTCCCCCTACATAACCATTAGGTTCGGAGGTTACGGATGTCATCTGGGCCACCATGACTTCTTCCCCAAAACACCTGCCAGACAATGATGAATAGCTTCGTGATTCGCGGACAGGGTAAATTGACAGCTACCTTTTGAGCTGCATGTCAACATGAGGAGAGGGGTGTTCCGGGTTAAGGAGGCCCATGTCACTCCTGTTGAAGAAGGAAAGGAGGGCTTCTCACGATTGATTCGTTTTGTTTTTCAAATGGGAAAATGTGCTGTTTAAAGCGGGTCTTAAAAATGAAGATGCAGTCTATCACCAATACCAGTTGATGTTTTAGCTGATATGACCAAAATCGCATGACCGTGCGCTTTTACGCACGTTTACGCCGACCATTAGTGGATCAGCGCTCCATCCCCGTATGTTCAAAACAGACCCGTGACTCACGAATGGCGCCCATTTATCCTCAGATCTGGTTTTCTTAATGCAGGTATGCCACCAGAGGCCACCCCCGAATGCAGTGATGCTGAAGGACAGCGAGATGCTGAGTACTGGACCGTCCCACATGACTTCCTTTCATGCCTGCATGTGGCGATATCTGATACACAGCGACGTATCGCGGCTGGTTTCTCTTTTAACCTGCGACGTGGAATTGAAAACACCCTCATCAGGATGCATGACACTAAAACCTGCGTCTCTTCGTTATATTATGCGCATAAAAATTGAAATTTAGGGCGTCGAATAAATCAATCCTGTCTGCTATTCAACAAGATTTGCCAATGAAAGCGCAAATTCCTGAAGAAAACCTTTTAAATGCCTTAACATTTTTTGGTCAACAAAATGTTGTAATCGTTCTTGTGTTTTTAAGTGGAACGCATAGAGTGGAGCTGGAAATATGACTTTCCCAGCATAAATTCTGCCCAACTTTTTTTATTAATTGCGCAACGTGGACTCATCTTCTGGGCTAAACGGATCCATGTGAGTCGAGACACAGCTCCTCCCTTCGCTTGGCAATAATTATTTTGTTTTGCAGAAAGTATCTCCAGTTGTTATTGGTTATAGGAAGAATGTGTTTTAACACTGCGGGTTTCCATGTTTTCACGCAGGAGAACCTGCTTTTGTCAACCTTAAAAAATCGAAGGGCGGTGAACAGTCGGCGTCCCTTTAACGCAATAGTTTGCGTGTGTTTTGTGGCTAAGAAACACCAACTGTTGGTCCATTTATGATGATGCAGTTAATCATACAGTTAATTATAGTCGTGACTTTGGTTGTCGTTCATTAGACTGGATGATGAATATTGTTTTAAGAGCCTCATTCGGACAATAGACATCACGAAAGACTTAAGTACAAGTTAAAGGCCCATAAAGCAGCAGAGTGGCGCAGCGGAAGCGTGCTGGGCCCATAACCCAGAGGTCGATGGATCGAAACCATCCTCTGCTAATAATCTTTTAAAGGCATCGAGGGGACAGTGAAATTTAATCCCTTTCTTATTCAAACCTTACTTTCATTCATTGGTCGCAAAACATTTTATTTATCGTCCATGTACCATATTCACGCCGTTGGCGGTTTTTCTCTGTTATCCTTTGCTATTTTCCGAACTTTTGTTTTTACCCCCCTGTGGACGCACACAGGCAATGCGCAATGACAATTCACAAAACAGGACCGAAAAAATGAAACCAGAAAAAGGTGTGGAGCTACTTGAATGTTTGCGCAGCTTTCAGCGCCTCCACGAAGGGCCCTGACAGTCAGTCACCTGTTTGATGGAGATTCCTCAGCAGTGAACACGCAGGCCTCCGTGTGACTTATATAATCCATGGTTTGTGCCTTTTCGAGAATTAAACATAAAAACTACCACCCAATCAGAAAAATTTGTGAAAATAAACAGAGGCCCATTTTTCCTATTGCATGCCAGGCCTGGGAGGATGTGTTTAAAGGTATTGGGAATTTGGATATTTGTTTAGTTCGGCTTTACAAAAATTCTGAGGTGTAAAGCTATAATTCCACAAAACAACCCCCCCCCCTCCTTAAAAAACATAAAATAAATAAATTTAAAAAAATATACCAAACAAAAATTGTGGACTAAATAAGTGGTCTTAAATGTATTTGTTTTTTATGGTTTCAGTGAAACTTTGGAATTCCTGATTACAAATTGCACCTTACATTTCTACAGGGATGCGTTTGATTTATGCTTTTATCAAGCCATACTAAACACACCGAAATATCAGGAGAAAAAGTTGCGAGGTTTTTGTTCTGTCTTTGCTATAATGATGTAAGGTTTGCAAATTCATCAGTTTGTCACCATGGCATTTACATTACACAGCTGGCTAAACACTCAAACAGTGAAGATGAAATTCTTCATATCATCTGCTCTGCGAGCAGGCCAGTTCTTTCTGTCTGTGCGGGAGACTTGAAAAGTTGATAAAGCATCCAGAATATCCAGCAGAGGCAGCAAAAGTTTTTGATTAATGTTGGCTTTCTTGGCTCTATGTACAGCTGAGATGTGTGCTTTGGAGGGAGGACGACACAAGAAGAGTGAGGACTAAATAATAATAATAATAATAATAATAATAATAATAATAATAATAATAATAATAATAATAATAATAATACGAATAATAATAATAACAACAACAACACCGACCTGCCGTATAGATTGTATTGCTGTGACAGGTGTAGTGTTGACTACTGTGACCACTTAGATAACTAAACTATTGGATTACATGACAATGAATATGTAAGCAGCATTATCTAGTCCAGTTTAAGTCTTTTCGGGCTTCATCACGTATCAGTTTTCGAGAACAGTTCACTCAGTTATTGCAGGCGCCCTGTGTGGTCGAGGGGAAACATTACACGCCTGTAATGGTACTTTAATGTATGCTCAAACATCCCGTTTCGTCATGAATTATATGTGCGATTTGCATTTTGAGGAATAATTAAAAAGTGAGCTGCAAAAATTATACAAATGCAGGAAGAGACTTCTAGTCAAAGAAGAAAAGTGAAACAGTCGCAAAGTCTGAAATACAAGTACCCCCTTTGACCTGTGCAGCCATAGCAACGCGTCTCACACGTCACATGCAGGACGCTACCAAGTTGTTGGTGTTGTAGTTTCTGGTTTGACACTTTTATTTCAAAGGCGAAATGGCTCTCCGAGTCATGTGGCTATACTCTAAGTTATAATGCGCTTTAAAATAGGTGTTTTTTGGTCCCATTGTATTTGTTTAATCGTAAAAATAAGTTTAAGCCCAGCGAGCAGTGAGTGAATGGACCACGCCAAGTGGAGCAGCATCAATGTTTCAAAATGGCGGCTGTCCGTGTCTTTCTCCACTATCTTATAATTCAGTCGTGATTAGCCTAAAAACGTGTTTTAGACACCTGTAAAATTTTGTCGACGCTTTTGATTTTCCTCAATAAAACACAGTCGGGTCAGAATTCAACGCCATGTCGGATTCGGAGGAGGACAGCCAGGACAGGCAGCTTAAATTTGTAGTGATTGGAGACGGAGCGTGCGGGAAGGTGAGAGTTTAGAGATATTTTATAGAATTGACCCTCACGACACCGTTAAAATGACAAATTGTCCCAAATATCATGCTGTCAGACGTGATTGTTATGACGCTGCACCGTCTTCCCCGTGTCCATGGTGACCGACGCGATTGAAGCTATGCTAGTTGTGAGCTAACACAAGAGATCATAATAGGATAAATATGAATCTATACTGACATATGCAGCTTTTAATATAATATCGTGTGTATGGACTTCTTTCAGGCATTTTGTCGTACTCATTGGAAGGCAAGCCACCTTCATAAGGCTTTCAAAAATTAAAATATGAGGTCTGAGAACTATCGGGGGCTGTGTCCTGAATCGACTGTTTATTATTACATATTTACATGCACTGTATTAAACATAAACACATATTTATCTCAAGAGTTCATTAATAATGACGCATACTACACAGATCAGTTATCTTTTCATCTGCGTATTCTCTATATAACTATTGTTTAATCATTTACTGTCTGCTGAACATTGCTGTAATGCATTATCTTTAACCAGTGGAAACAAGTTGAGTTTTTTTCCCCTTCATTTTTAGCAAAAACTGACAATAAATGTCTCTTTCTTGCCAGTAGGATCGTGAATGGCTTCATTTTATTTTAATCATAGAAATAAACATTCATATTTTCACCACACAAGTTTCCTATTTGCATGGTGTATGACAATAATGTCTTAAGTCAGAACAATCTTTAATAGGAGGGAATTTAATGACAACATGCAAATGATTCCACAGATCTGACCTGAAATTCTACTCTTTATTTTATTAATAAATATGAATATAAGTATAGGTAGAAGAATACTGGTTATAGTTATTGAAATCAAGAGATTTATGCTTGACAAAAAAGAGCTTGAGAAACAGTGAAATAGAATAAGCACAAACTTTTTAATATTTTTACTTTTAGGTATAATCAGAGAGTAGTTGTACATGGATTTTAATATCTTGCTTTAATCGATATTATACCGTAATAAATGTTTCATTCAGCTCACCACTGATGTATTAACTGATTTTAAAAACATATGGTATAGGGCCAAATAAACAGATGTGTAATGATCAATTTCCAGTCCTTACATTGTGACACGCAATCTTCAGCCGAACAGTCATTTGCAGCAAAGCATGAACGTTGCCATGACAACCCAGCTATGTTTTTTCTTCAGTGCATCTCAAATCTCAGATCACATGAACGGGTGTAAATGTGATGCCGGCACGTCAAGTGCTTTTCAGTTACACACCCCCCTTTCGTAACTAATCTCTCCTTCCTCTGGGAGAAGGAAAATAAATGTAGGTGTAATGCTGAGACCCAATGAGAAAAATGAATGTTCTCATTCTGGAAGGTTGACATTTTCTTTTGGGGAGGAGGTGCAAAGAACACACCCAAGTCAGTTCCCAGTAGATACGCTACATTAATAACCCACCTCACGCTGCTGCCAGGTGTCAGCTCGTCACTGTCTGAATGACTTACCTGCTTGTCTGTTTTGGGTTGGAAACAGGAGACGTGCCCCCCATTTTGAGGAGGCACTACTGACTGACATCTTGAATGCAGTTCCCCCCTTATTAATGTCAATTTGCTGAGCAAATTTGCAATCGGATCAGTTTTTCTTGGACAGCATTTTTTGCGGTATTTTTGCTTGTGGTTAGGTGTCTATTCAGAAATGTAGGGAAATGTGGGAAGGCTTGTCCACCTGAGGAAGATGTTTTAAAAATATGGAGTCTCACATTCAAACAGGCTCTTTAGATGCTGGGCTCTGTTCTTCACACTGAGCTACAGGTCACTTAGTCTTCTGCTCTTGGGCAATGCTACTACAACTGCTGCTACTATTACTACTGCTACTGCTACTACTGCTGCTACTATTACTACTACTACTGCTGCTACTGCTGCTACTATTACTACTACTACTACTGCTACTGCTGCTACTATTACTACTACTACTGCTGCTACTATTACTACTACTACTACTGCTACTGATGCTACTATTACTACTACTACTACTGCTACTGCTGCTACTATTACTACTACTACTGCTGCTACTGCTGCTACTATTACTACTACTACTACTACTACTGCTGCTACTGCTGCTACTATTACTACTGCTACTGCTGCTACTATTACTACTACTACTACTGCTACTGCTGCTACTGCTGCTACTATTGCTACTACTACTGCTGCTACTACTACTACTACTACTGCTACTACTGCTACTACTACTACTGCTACTGCTGCTGCTACTGCTGCTACTATTGCTACTACTACTGCTGCTACTACTACTACTGCTACTACTGCTACTACTACTACTGCTACTGCTGCTACTATTGCTACTACTACTGCTGCTACTACTACTACTGCTACTGCTGCTGCTACTGCTGCTACTACTACTACTACTACTGCTGCTACTGCTACTGCTACTACTACTACTACTACTACTGCTGCTACTGCTACTGCTGCTACTATTGCTACTACTACTGCTGCTACTGCTACTGCTGCTACTATTGCTACTACTACTGCTGCTACTGCTACTGCTGCTACTATTGCTACTACTACTGCTACTACTACTGCTGCTGCTACTACTATTGCTACTTGTACTGCTAATACTACTACTACTACTGCTACTACTGCTACTACTGCTACTCCTACGACTGCTACTACTGCTAGTACTGCTACCATTACTACTAATACTACCACTACTACTACTGCTACTACTACTGCTGCTGCTACTACTAATAATATAAAAGATATACTTTTCATACTTTAGTAGGGAAATTTAGTTTCTACACACTTACATTTAGTGATTTAGTTTTTTTCTTTTATTAAAAACACATTGAATAAACAAATGAACTCATATGATAACGCTCATCATTAGAATTCCACCATTTTAAGCTGTTGCATGGAAAACAAAAAGCCCGTTCTGATCAGAAGAAACAGCTATTCTGAGCTGCATTGCATTGACAAACCCAACTTGCCACATTTCCCCTCAGTCCTTGTTTTTGCTTTCAAGAGGAACCCCCCCATTTCCCGGCATCCATATCATCGCTGACCCTAAGTTGTTCTCTGTTAGAGTGCAAGTATTAAGCCAGGCTTTAACATTTGCTGTATAGTTCCAATTGCATGTTTAAAAAGACGTACATATAAAAGGAGAAGAGCCAAGCTACTAGAATGCCAAGGCAAATAGCCAATGAGGCCACTGCAAGCATGTGGAATACATTTTTGCTGTCCAAACTTGTTATTCCTGTGTTGTTAGGGACTGTTTTGGCTACTTAAATGGCCCTGTTTTCTTTTTGTTGCATCAGTCATGTCTGGGTAATTTATAGTCACATTTCACTCTGTCACATTCAAGCCTGTCGATTAACTGAAATAAGTGAAATTGGACTGATAAATGCGCTTCTTCTCATCAAAGGGGTAAAGTCCACCCATTTAAACCACTCTCAAATCACATTAACCACATTAAACTGAACTGTATCACTTGCTGGAAAACAAAGTTCAGCTGACTTGAAAGAAAAACTAGTCCGCTAATACTAACCTAGCATTAAATATATTAAAACATATTGCTTTAACACTGAACAAACCCCATGGCTTTTGCTGTTTGTTAGCTCCCCGTTTTGGAAATAGATTTTAGACACTCAGGTAATCATCATCCATCATAGTGAATCACATCTGGCACAACAGCTGAGCGCTGTGATTTCACATCGATCACAGGAGAGCCCCTTACCCGCTATTTTCCTCCTCCTCCAGCCCAACACTGACAGTGATAGAGGCTTTTATAATTTGTGGCAATTATTAGGTCTGCCGTTTGCAGACATGACACATACTCTGTCACCTGTTTTTGTAATTCACATGGATTCTCTCTGCCAGAAGTGCGGCTGCGTATTGAGACAGCAGAGCAGGAAGACGGTTACGTCACCGTGGCCACCAGTCAATCATGATGTTTTTGCACACGGAGGATTTTGTAATGATGAAATTAACCTACTGCAAAACATACGTGAAGGTTCGCAGGACGTGGAAAAGGCTGACATGATGGATTATCCTCTTCTTTTTTTATAGAAGTAATATAAAGTAAAAAATGTTTAAAAAGCTTAACTTAGAAATGTGGCAAGTTTTTCTTCATTTGCAGAGCCAAAATATCCTTTTTATTAGGAAGTTCCATAATATTCTGTATTTTTTCTGGAGGTTCTTTTTGGGTCATTTTTCACTTTTGCTTTTATGATGAAGATTTGATATTATGGGTGTGAATAATACTTATTTGTAAAATGCAATGAAGCAAGAATTCTCCTTTCTCCTCAGACCGTATATAAAGTGCTTGTGTATGTTTTTGCTCACATAGATTCCTACAAAGATGTTCTGGCTGTCATTCTTTGCATGTCACTCTTTTGTCCGTCTCTGTTGTAGACGTCAATCGCCACCAGGTTTGCGCAGGAGGCTTTTGGGAAGCAGTACAAACAAACTATTGGCCTGGATTTCTTTTTAAAGAGAATCAGCCTTCCAGGTGAGACACCTTGGTGATCTTTAGGGAGGGATCACTTACTGAGGGAATCATCTTGGACATGTGTGAGACACAAGAGCTGAATGTAGATAATAAAATACAGATTAGGTCTGTCGTATATCCAGGATTATGCTGAGGTTAATTGGCTTATCTATAAAGCTGTAATTCGATTCTATTCCAAATGTTTGAAACACATGAATGTTTTGTATTTTCTAATTTCCCCTTCTTCCTGCCAGGTTGTCCCACAAGTTAACTGAATGTTTATTTACTGATCACATTATACAGTGTCTCCTATTTCTCATGCATATTCACTTTGAAAGTTCTTTTCTGCAGAGCAAACAGTGCATTTTTTCCTCCTCCAAGGCCAGTGGGTAGCTTCTGCCCATGCAGGCAGGCCTTGCTCATAACTCGCTGGCCTCAGTACAGCGTAAATACATTAACATTTTATATACTGATCTCTCAATCCAAATGATCTTTGTCCTCTGCCACATAAAACATTTATGTTATTTTTTTTTTAGCCCACAGAAATGCTGCCACTCTGTATCCCTTTTAGATGGGTGAAATACACTAAATGTTTATTGACTAATGTTATATTTATATTAAAGCTTTCATTTTCCCTTCCGACTAAAAAGGTGATCTTAAAAATGATTCTGAAACTTGGCAGTCCACATCTTCCAGTTTGCCAAGTGCCTTGATTCTTTCATTACTATTAAAACAACATCAAGCGAGGGTAAATTAAGTGCTAAAAGTAAAAGTTACACTGATTTGTGAGTTGGCTGAAAGGTTCTGTTTTGATTTTGTGTCAGTCTCAACTTATGAGACTTAGGAAGGCTGAACCCCCAAAAATGCTGTGGTAGAGAGTGGATCAAAAGAGCCAACCATAAGCTCAGCCAGGGCTCTGCTCTTTATGAACATGTGAACAAATGTTGTAATGGTATGACCTTGATTTCCACTAAGTTTCTCTCCTGAACCAGTTGCTGATGACTCTAATGATTCGATACATCACATGGATGTCTCTATCACTGGGGCAGTAACAGCACTAGGACCAGCACCAGAGTTGTTAAAGGCCCATTTTCTGGGGAATTGGGTGTTGATGAGCTGATGAAGAGAGGTAGACTTTGCGATCTGGGTGGTCCCAAACTTCGTTAGGACCCCCACCTAGCCTTGTATTGGAAAGGTTATGTGGCTCTCTGGGTCTCTGTGGGACTGTAAGGGTCTTTAGCGGGAGGGGAGGATAACCTTTAGCAGTGTTGGCCTCTCCCACCATGAAAACCTGGCTTGTCAAACTCAATGTACATTTTCCAGCATGAGGAGATGAGAAGCGAGACTTCCATACACCAGTCTCTCCTGTAAGGACTTTTTTTTTTAATATTTATATAACAATAGCCCTTACAGATGTTTCAAGGTAAAACTTTGAGATACAGGCAGTGAAGTGGATTGATTTAAAGTGAAAGTTATGACATTCCAACAAGAGAATAATAAGATTAGTGAGACATTCTATAACCACATTATCAAGCCCTGCCCCTATGCAACTGACAGTTTTATCCATCTGCGGTTTTTCCACGCTAATTTGGACAAAATACACTTTTGACAGCTGGGATTAACAATGGCTTCAGAAAGATGGGGACAAAGAGCCAGGGAAACGGGCGTCTATTGCATATATACTATATATTATGAATTTGTTAAATAGAAGTACTTTGGAGGACTTTCTGGGAATCAATGTCAGGATGGGACTAAAACATAACCATATTAATATCAACAAGATATATCTGCATTTGAATATACAGCTGTATATATCTATATCTGTATTTTAAAGAAAGTTATTACTTTTAGACTTTAATCCATGGTCACTACTGGTTTTAAAGGCGCCCCTATCTTTTTTTACAGTTTGCAAAGTATAAGCAGACAAAAATGTCAGTGTCTGTCGAGTCAGCGCTGTATTTTTAAAAATATAAATAAAGCTAGTGTACAAGCATGGTGGGTGGGATGGAACTCTTCTATGGAGCTTTACATTGACATTGTATAGTCTAGATGTAGTGAGTGTGAACATCAGCATTTCCTTTCCCCGCTGTAAAAAAGCGAGGACTCATGAAGGGCTCCAGTCGTCCAGCCGTGTCCGGAGGGTACGCTCTGCTCCCCGCCGCTGCTCCAGCCCAGGCCCCCATCACACCAACATAAACTCCCCACTGTCTCGTCCTCCCTCCTTCCCACCCTCCCTCCTCCTCTTCTTCTTTCAACCACTCTTCATTTTCCAGAGGAAGAAATATTTCCTTTCAGATGTGATTTTTTTTGTACCATCTCTCCATCTTGCCTCTTCTGTCTCTTTGAACAGGCACTGGACAAGCGTCTTCTTATCTTTTAAACTTGTGTGCTATATTTTAAATAACTAACCACTTTGCTACCTTGGCAGAATGTGGCACAATACAAACAGCTCTTCTTATTCTCATTAGTCTATTTTTTGCTGTCAAGGTATTGAAAATTTAAATTATAGGGTGAGCATACCTTTTCATTCACCTCATTCTGAAGGCAAGATATTCTTGGATGTGAGATGTGTATGTCTTGCCAGACAAGAGTGCTTAGTGTGAAAGATTAAACTCTGATTTATTATTTTCCTTACATACATGAAGTGTTAGCTATTATTATAGAAATTGCTACCTTAAAACGCAGGCTCTGGATACAGCTTACCTCTGGATGAACTTTAAATAAAATAAACATATCAGTGATTTGAAAGAACAAAAACATGCTTTTTGTCACTCAAATTCCAGGTCAGTTTTGTGTGACTCTATTTTTTTTATCCCTTTTCTCCTCTACAGGCAACGTGAATGTGACTCTCCAAGTGTGGGACATCGGAGGCCAAACACTAGGAGGAAAAATGCTTGATAAATATGTATATGGAGCTCATGTAAGATAACACGATGCGCAGTTTCTTACCGCTACCTTTAATTGTCTTTTATGATCTAACACTCAATATCTGGGATTCAACATTCACTTCATCAGACTTAAGACTTAAGAGATAAAAATTCACAAAGGGAAGAATCAGCATCAAAATACCCAATAGTCAGTTAAAGCTTATTGTTACTCCCAGTCCAGCTTCATTCAGGTCCGCCACTCCCTTCCTTAATAACCAAATCATAATAAACTGTCCTTTGGATTCAGTGAGTAGCAGGTCAAAAGAGCTTAAATAAACCAAACCAATTCTTTTCTATTCTCCAAAGTTACTGCACATTGTAGGCCAGGGCTTTCCTATTGAGTGCTACAAGGATCTGCAGGTAGCTCTGTTGTTATAGTCACTTCCAGACTTGATTGAAGAGGCCTTTTGAATGACCGTAGTTTGTCTGCCAAACCTCTCATGAAGCTAATGATCTAGGTTTTTAGGCACAAGAAGGAAGCCTGTCACCATATACTTGCTGTATGCCAACCGCCATGCTGCCCTATAGAAGCTACACAAACATAGGTTAGAGGTTGTTTTCCATTCCTTAAATATAGCTCTATTTAAAAATAGCTAAAGTGACATGTTTTTTCTGTACTGTGCTTTAGAGGTTGCCATAAGAGTGTGTTTATAATCCATGTCTGCGGCGCCTCCTTTACTGTGTGTCTCCTTAATGAACAAAATGATCGTCCTTGCCACATGACAACACACTGCTTTGAGAGTTTCTCTTCTGCTCTGTATGGAACTTTCACACCTTTTGTTCCGTGCTGCATGTCCTGTAATCAATCACAGCTTTTCAGAGATACTGAACGGAATTGTCAGAGGCCCGAGCTGTCGTCACTGACCTTGCATGTTGTGACAGCGTGTGTCTGCTGAACAAAAAGCAACAGACACCTCTTTGGTCATGTTGCATCATGCAGTGAAAGTAGAGTCATTTACTTTGGCCTCATTTTCAGCCACAGCTGAAGCAGCGACAGCATGTGTGCTGGCATGACTTCATGATTAATTATTGTGTTTGTGTAAACAGCCCTGCTAACCTGGCTGGTTCACATATCATATACATTCAGATACTTTTACTTACACAAAAAGTATTGTTTTAGATGATCAAGATTCCTCCCAAAGGACATTTTTGCATGAAATCTTAGCTTTTAAAGACATATTTTTATAACGTCCCTATTTTATGTATCTGTTTAAAAAGAGGAGCAGCACCACCTACTGTCCCCCCTCCCTTCTTTTAATTATCAGTAATGTTAATCTGAATAAATTTGAGATGAACAAATATAGTACATCAAGTATTTCAAGGCTCCTCAAATCAAAGGATTATGACCATGTTGCTCCTTTTGTTTTTATTTCGAACAGGGCGTTCTCCTGGTTTATGACATCACCAACTACCAGAGCTTTGAGAATCTGGAGGACTGGTTCAGCATGGTGAAGAAGGCCAACGAAGAGTCCGACGTCCAGCCTGTCGTTTCCTTGATTGGCAACAAAAGTGAGAATAACACACATATAAATATATATTTGCACAAACACACATTTGAAAGGATTCAACTATTTCTAAAGACGGCCACACTTAAATCCTATTTGGTCTAATACTGTATGTATTGCCTGTTGTGGCATGATGCATTTATCATTTTGCATGTCTGTGTTTGTGCGTGGAGGAGTGAGTGTTTGATGGTAGCAGACGTGTTTGTTGGAGCAGCACATAACTGATTGGCATGATAAGCCAGTTGATAAGAGACTGGGGTTTTGGAGCGATGGGAATGCTGATGTTTGTGAACTCTGGGGAGTGAATGACCATGATTTAAGATCCCTGGGCGAGTGGACCCAGGGTATTGCTTATCTATGCCCCCCTCCCCAACCGGTACCCATCTTCCCAAGTCTGCGCTGCTGTCCTGAGTCCCTGGTTAAGGAGAAGAACTGGATGTTAACCAGATGGCTCTTCTGTTATCAGTCTGCACCCATCCACCCATCTCGTCCCAAAATAAAGGCTAATAATGGCGAGCCTTTTTAAACATCCACTTGACAGATGTGGAGTCGTAGCTGCTGCCGTGTTATTGTAAAGTGGGGCGTCAGTGCGCGCCTGTAATGGCGACTGTCCACCTTGTTGAGCAATGATGAAGTACCAGGAGAGTGGTGCCTGCTCACAGGAAGCTTTCGTTAATGTTACTCAACAGAGACCACAGGTCAGGATTTAGCTCGCCTGTCTGGAGCACATTCTCTTGTCTTTGCATCCATTTGCATCTGCTAATGCCCTGGCTTTAACGGTGGGCGCCTCTGTATTTAGGCTAGGTTTTGGGTGTGTGGGTGAGTGTGTGTACTGTAATATTCATCCCACTGTCAGGCTCTTCACCCCCACACTCATGCAGCCATTCTCCCCCTAATGACCATTGCTGGGAATGGTGCATGTTTTTTTTTTCTGGTCCTAAGGGCTGAAAAAAGAAAAAAAAGATCCCACACAGATTGCCCCTCAAGGAGCAATCAATTACTTTTCAAGACTTTATGAATCCTCCCATGGATGCCTCTTTTTTTTCCAGGGAGGTTGACATGTATTACTCGAGCTTTCTCGCTGGAAATGTCCACACTGACATTTTTTTATTTAGGCTTTTTATGAATTTCCCTTTTCTCCTCAGAGGAGCTCTTAAGTATTGCTGGCTAACTATTTTTTTTTCGGAATATGAATGCACAGCATTCTTTCAGACGTGGAATTTTGATTGGATCAGATTTAGATTTGGCTCAGAGTTAGATGAGATATTTGTGACAACAAAAATAAGAAGCACAGGCACAACATTAAAAAAACAAACCTAATTTCGTCTATGGGGTCTGGGGTAACTGGGATGTTTCTCTGCTATTATTTTGTGTTTACGAATGTGGGCATTAACCGTACAGGTATTTCGAAGCAGCCATTACCTTTAGTGGTTTCATTTTCCACATATTAAAGGTTGCGTTTTTATAAAGTTATGAGGGCTCTTTTTTCTCATAAAAGTAACATGCAGGCCACAATTAAATGTGACTTTTTATACATTACATGTCACGTACTACTGTATCCACTGAGCTTAAATTTCCTGAATTACCCAAACACAGTCTTCTTTACTGCTTCTGCTGTAATTGAACCTCCATGTGGACCAGGCTGCTTCATTAATGGTTCGGTGCCTTCCTCTTCTTACTCTGACTTGACTGCCCTCCTGTGCCATGTCACCACTGGGAACAGCCTTTCCTTTCTTTGGGCCCAGTATGGCTGCTTGGGGTTAAGTGTGCTTGTTAAGCGCCGTGCGCTTTCCCAACATACAGTATAATACTGCAGGAAACCTTTCCCAAAGGAAGCCAATAAAGAATTAAATTAAGGGGGCATTATTATTTATTTCCACTGCACTGAAAAAGTGGCCCATGGTACTGTGCAATATTAGAAGGCATATTTCTTAGCAGACATTAAGCTTGTGTCGTTTATCAAGACAATTTGTTTTTATTAAGTGGGGATCGCAGGACCCCTGCTCATTCCCCACCCATCACAGTTCCCATTGCTAGAGCACTCTCTCCGGGGAACTCCTGAACATCCATCATGGACTTGCACAGCCCTTATTTGGGTGACTTAAATGGGTTCAGTTCTCTTAACCCCTCCTCATCACTCATGGCCCTTTGGCTCTGTAGTTCCAATACTGTTCCCCCTATCCACTCTACCCTGCCATGAGAAACATACTCATTTGTGACTGGCGAGGTTGTATTTTACCTGTCTCTCTCTCTTTCTGTTTATTTTTCCCTATCTTGTACCATCTATAAAACACATGTGCACCTCTATTTTCTTCCCTGTGCAAATGTTCGGTAACACCTACTCTTAATGCTAGTCTTTCACATGTGTAGAGTAACACTTACACTTGAGCTTTTACTGTAATGTCTTTTCATTGGCTCTCTGTCTGTTGTGTTAAACAACATGCTTGTTTTACCTTCCTGCACAGTATGTCAGATCAGGCTGCATATTGTTACTTGTCCCACTTCTTTCCGTAAAGTTTTCCATCTAGCTACGTGAAAGTTAAAACCTTATATCGATCCCCCAACCCTTGATCATCATCATGAGGCATACTCTTGCCACCAACATTGTTGGTCTCGAGTTATTTGGCCTCTTGGCAAGGCCGCAGGTGAAGTTGAAGCCCCCCCCCCCCCCCCTCCGAGCTCTCTCACCTCCGTGCCCCTGTAAAACTGCCACAGTTCCTGTCTGTTCAGTGCAGGCCTGCACATTTCTCAATAGAGGGATGCTCAGAAGTCCAGGAGTGCAGAGGAGCTCAATGTGCTTCTGTTTTTGGTTTAACTCAAAAATGTTTTTCCTGGCCCAACTCACTCGTACTTAGGTCCTCTTACAACAAACTAAAAGGTCCTAATTGCCCCCAAGGGAGAGGTTTAGCCACAATAGACATGTGGTGGGACAAAAGCCCAGTACTCATTCCCCAGCACCCTCACCCCTCCCCAGATAGAAGAGATGAACACGTCAGCAGTGTCTGTTTTGCAGTGTGGGTAAAGAGACCACAGGTTCGAGACAGTATATATACAGTGAGGTGTGGTATACAGTTGAATAACGCTTTGGAATGTTTACAGATGACTTCAGATCCAGAGTATCCTGTTTCTCTTTACATTTTATTTAAGGAAAAGGGTCAGAACCAATGTGCTTATCAGATTATCTCAATGACCAAACTGTCTTTCAAGCCTGGAAAAGATAGGAAATAACGTTAAAACCTGGCTACGGGGGTAATAAATCGTCTCAGCTATACGCTTCGCTTTAAAGGTCATATGAAAAAGCAGCTGTACGTTTTTTTTTTTGTGATGTATGAAACATACTTGTATGTGTTTTTTGAGGAAGCAATTAAATACTAAATTTAAACTGCTTCTTTATACAACTCCAGCCCCCTACTATCATCTCTTTTAAGTCTCGTGCCTGTCGAAACATGGAAAGTCCTCATTCGTTTTAGCCATCCATAAAGCAAATATTGTTGCACATGCAGTAGATGATCAGTCTTCGCATACCTTCTTGTGTGGTAAGTCATGGGCCATTTGAGTTGTACAGCACAGCTTAGCCACCTGACCTGAGTGCAGCTTGGAACCCTCATCATGCTCAGGCTGTACATTATTTCTGCACTACTCCACAACTTAGAGACCCAAGAACTCCTAGAATTTAACCTTGGCGACACAGAGTTGATAAAGAGCTAATTAACCTGGATCCAGAGGTGCATATCATGCGAAGAAAAATTATGTCACTTTACTCCAAAGACAAGTTCACTATCTTAACAACCTGCTTAGTCTTTTGAGAAGAGAACATTCTGTTGACATATGAGAGCACATGGAGGGTACGAGCGGAATATATGTGGTATTTTAACACACCGGGATGAATTTATAATTGAGAATGGACACATAGGAGCTTAATGTGTACAATAATGAATGCTCCCTTGTGCTCCATATACTTATTATAGCTCATAGTTACATTGCTGGCTCACACAGGCATGTATTGCTGCTTGCCCATAAAAGACCACTTAGTTTAACAGCGACAGGAGAGTTTGGAGGACATGGCCAGTGAAACCCCAGGCTGCTTCTTGTGCGGTCAGCTCAGAACTGGGCCTTTTGTTCACCGTTCACAAGTCCATGGAGCCTATTAACCGTGCTTGCAAGACTTTCAGCCCCAGCTTTTACTATAGCAGTGACACTTTGGCACTTCAGCCCTCTACCTGCATGTGGAGCTACTGCTGGACATCCTGTTTCTGGAGCAAGGAGGAAAGGCGCATTATCTTAAGGTCCGGTTTCTCATTATTTCAAATGCACACGTGCATCCACACGGGTGTGCGCCAGCATACGTCTGCATGTTATTTTATGAAAGATGATCAAATGACAAGATGAGCTGTGATCAATGAGCTGTCGACAGAACACTTCAGACCAAGTGGAAAGAGAGTCCCTTGACAGACCCGGTCCGTTTCAGGCCACCGGGGCAGGGGCACTGCAGCACAAAGAGCGCTCTGTCTCTGTCAGACACCCCCAGAGGACTGTTGCATAGGCCCTGCTCACCTCCACAACATCAGGCTACTAAGAGTACTTCATCTGTCTGTACTCATCTCAAAAAAGTTAATAACCTTCATCATGCTCAGACTTTAAATTGTGGTAAATGCTTGAATGATTTAACTGGGCTACACCTAGCTATTACATTTTTTCCTACATTTCAACTTTGTTTAATTTCAAATATGAAAAATCATATTGAGTGTCTTGACCTCAGGGTATTATCATAAGATCACATCTAGTTTCTGTGCTACTTCTGCCTTTTACCGTTTTATACATTTTAATGGAACATTGTTATTGTTTGCATTTAAATTATATTTTTTGAAGACATCTGCCATCAAATGCTCTGTCCAAGTCATGTAAAACAGTTGGACCCAGTCAGTGAAATTCTTCACATAAATTCCACTTGTCATTTGGTTTTACTGGGCACTTCTGCTGTGAAACTTAAATCACTGTCTAACTCGCTCAAACATAATGTCAAATGATGCCTTAGACATTTTCAGATTTTGAAGCCTTTCCCTGTATGTTCAGGAAAATGGAAGGGTAAATAAAATGTCACTAGCAATTAACCTTACCTGATGGCTAATGGCTGTGTTTCATGCTCCTGCTCTATAGAATCAACTGAGCTGTTTTAGGTGTCCACGGATACAGTGTTATTTTTTCACAGTGGTTTTCAGACACACGATACTGTACTGTTTTACAGGACATTTGTCAAACCAGACTAAAGAGTTTGTTGTCTTTATTGTGTTTTTGAACGATTCCAAAATATTTCTGATCATATTTCTGATGTGAGCTGCAGAATAACTTGCTTATAGCTTTTACAGTAATTCACAAGTAAAATCATTGGAGTTGTTCTTGATTCATGATGAATAATCAAAATTGCTGCATACAGGGAAAACAGGATCTGAAATGTAGCATGAAGTAATGTTCCAAGTGATATGTTCTCCCTTGAGGTTGACTAGGTTCAACCCTGTAACTTTCACTTATGGAGATATGACCCCTCAGAGTCCTGGAATTTCTCGCAACACTCACATAGCCCACCATTTCTGCCTCACACAAACACATAAACGTGCACTCGGTTTACACATTTCACTTGCAGTTCTCGCTCCCCTTTGCAACAACCTCAGTTTGGTTTATAACGAGGCTGCTGGCAAATAACTGTGTTTTGTCAAGCAGTTGCTCGCTGGGTAAACTTTTCCAATTGGTCCCCAGCAGCCGAGCCGGTACGACTGTAAGTAGGTGTCTCTGTTATCACAGCATGGTCGTAAAAAGCCCACCGAGGATCACCCCGCGTGGTGTTGAGTTTCAGGCTGGTTAGCCAACAGAGCTATTAACTTATTGTTTTCCTTCTGCAACATGTGCTGCTGAGCACTAAAGGAAAAATCCATCCTGGAGCTCTCACATTTGACCTTTTGCTGTGTCAGAGAGATAATACAACAGACTGTGTCAGGAAAGGGAAGGTACATTACCAGAGAAATGTTCAGTATTTCCTCATCTTTGAAAGGTGAATGCTATGTCCATGCCCTCGTGTTGCCACAGGTTCGTGCAACCGCAAGTGCCTTATTAGCAGTAAAAGCCCAATATGTCTGCCTCATATTAATCTCTGTTGTCTTGTTATTCAGCACAATGACAGGCAGACCTTTTAAATAAACAGTAATGGTCACCAGTGTGAGGGAGGCCCATCGCTCTTGACGAGTGATGATCACCTCCACTATCTCCATACCCGTGGAGGCCCAAACAGTTTAGTTCGTGTTTGCAGTCACTTCCTCAGGGCTGTTAAGCTGATGTACAGTTTGACAGACACGGACGGAAACCAGATCATCGAAGGAAGATTGTTTTAACCTGATAAGTAGAAATGGGTACATTAGTAAGAAAAATGGAGCAAAACACTAAAACTGTGGGATTAGTCTTGTGTTCAGTTTACACGGACAGATGCCACATGCTGAAAAATGCCTCTGTCTGAAAATCGGAGCCCCCGTTCAGAAGGGCAGGACTTAAATCAGATGTTTTCAAGCTGTCATGTGATATGTCTCTAGCTGTGGAAACACCTTTAAATTATGTAGAGGAGGATTACAATTCAATTTTAATAGATCAAAATGAATTCCAGTGCCTTAAATGTCCTCACTTGTTTACATTGTTTGCACCTGTAGTTTTCAGCATTAGAAAACATTTATCATTAATTCCACTCACATTCCTCTGCTCGGATTCATGAAAAAGAAGCAGAAAAGTCACAAACTCAAAAAAGGTCTTACAGTAATGTGCCTTCTTCAGTTCCTCAGCCATTATGTTAACATTGGCTAATCTGACTGTGACACATGATTGATAACCTTTCCCAAGTGTGCAGGATCCAAAGGATTAACAGTGTTTACTTCTAGTAGCATGCTGGGTACCTCCGCCGTTAATGACTGGAATTAATAACCTACTGACGCCGATGAGACAGCTCTGTTTATGCGCAGGCACAGACGTGACAGGCTGCCTCAGACATTGAGTAGTTGTTAAAATGTCTGCCCTTGCCCAGAAAGCTTCGTGTTTATATGTCACTGAAGAGGGTGGTATAATTTGATTTACTGTAGAATTATTCTTTCCAGAAGTTTCTTTTGGACTTTAACTTCTTTGGGTCATATGACTGAGATATTAATAATGAAGGATTAGTGCAGTGTTTACATTTCTTGCTTGCTTTGTATCGGTCTTTTTCTTTTTTCTGCTATTGCCCCTCTACCTCCCCTCTCAAAAACACACATGCGCACACCTACGTGCACACGCATACTTGACAACTCCAATAATACCCCACACAAAGAGTAAAACTTTAGGGGGCAAGAGAAATGCAACACCGTACAGTAGCCTGACCTCCTCCAGCTACCACAGACATGTATATGCACCAGATACTGGGTGTGGTCGCCTTTCTGCACAAAGCCAGAAATAAAGAGAGGAGCTATTGCTTTCAGCCGTGAGACCCCCGGGTGACCTCTCTAACTGACCCTGGTGTGACCCCGCGGTGAAGAAGTAGAGGAGAGGAGCGCCTGGTATCACTGCACAGCAGTTGAATACACGTAACAATAGCTGCAGAGGAAGGCGCTGATGTTTCCTGCTCCCACTAAATCACATGAATGTGACGGGCAAGCTTCTTAGGCTTACGTGCCCACCTTAAAGGCCAGCGAGCTCATAAGTCAAACTGTTCTTCTTCTACACTCTTACTGAGAGAGTTGCCTCAAGACTTCAGTCATCCACTCACTGTATCTTGCGTATTCATCCACAGCTGAACTGGTTTGTCTGTTTCAGTTCAAGAAGAGGTTCTTGCTTCAGGGTTGAAAAGTACTCGGTTTACACACAGGAATTTGTCACAGTAAGCTTTAATGCCAGTGATTGAGTGATGATGAGCATTGTGGGAGCAGTTTGTGTGTCCTGTGATGCACCGCTGACCTGTCCAGGGCCACCCGGCAGCGCCCTTCTGCATCCTACAGACTTTCTAATAACAAAGTATTTTCTTTTCATCAGAATGTTTTACTGAATTTACATTTATTTCACATTACAGTAGATTTAACCTTGGTTGTTTTCTTTTCAGTAAGTTTCCCTTTTAGAGTTCTGGATGCTTTTTGCAACATAAATCAAATTAGAATTCTTCCAGTTGGACACAACATAACAAATGAATTATGCTTTGTTTTCACAGTTAATTTACATGCACTGTTCTCGTACACTGCACAGATCCCCTTCCATCTTAACACAAGTGTAAACAGTTATCTTTTCTGTTTACGTCCAGATACGTGACGGTTAACCTTGCAAGAGTGCTGCATAACCACCGCATAAATCTATCGATCGATCTCTGGCGAGTTTTCTCACATCACGCTGCCTTTCGTCCACAGTCGACCTGGAGCACATGAGGACGGTGAAGGCTGACAAACACCAGCGGTTCTGCCAGGAGAACGGCCTCCTCAGCCAGTTTGTTTCAGCAAAGACGGGAGACTCGGTTCGTGTTGGCCGATTCAGAAACTGAAAATGTAAAATGATTTTATTACCTTTCATTGTTCCCCTCCAGGTTTATCTGTGCTTTCAGAGAGTGGCTGCTGAGATTCTCGGTATAAAGCTAAACAAAGCGGAAATAGAGCAATCGCAGGTAAGACATGATTAATACTTGCTGCAGAAAAATGTCTGATTCTGCAGCAGCATTTGTAAAAACACTATCCTGCTTTTTATACAGATATATTAAGGATAACTCAAACTGTGGGAAGAAGACAGAATTGTAAAATATAGTTTCAGTTTTAACAATGACAACCCCCCAAAAAAAGATTATATTGTAAATATATTACAGAAAAACTATTGTAATTATAAGGCATTAAAATAAATAGAAGGGTTAAATTCTGTGTTAGGAAAAAAGAATGAAAGTTCAAAAGCTTCAGCTTCCTTATTTTCTCATGCTATACGTGCATATTTATATTGCTCCGTGATATTTCCTGAGCCCCGGTCTAATGTGTAATGTTATCTCTGACCTTTCCAGAGGTCAAAGTGAGTGTGTTAGGTCAGTGCAGGTCACCACACACACAGTAAAGAACCTTTTGTTGCGTAAACACCAGCTTGTTATGTCTGCCGCCTGTGATGGTCTACCTGCCACAGACGCTGCCCATCTGTAAATACGCCCTCAGTGACCACATTACTGCGCAGAGTCAGAGGTCAAAGCCAGGCTGTTGCAGAGGTGAGAGGCCTGGGATTGGCCGGTTGATTTATTTGCTTTATCTCCCACTGTTCATGGGCCAGAACAGATTCTCAGCTTGCCATCCAGACCGGTGGTGCCCAGTGGTGGCAGCTTTTGGATTTACAGGGTCGCCTCCCCCACAGGCATTAATCCTGAGTCTGATTTGACTGGCTGGAGCCACACTGGCTGGGTAGCGCTTGATGAAGTGGGGGCTATGGAGGGGTCAGGGCCCTGAGTGGAGGGAGAACATGTTAGTGAAGGACTGGTCAAATTCTCGAGTCCCTCTCCCATCACCCACACTAACACTGACTAACTAAAAAAGATTGTTTACTAATGGAGCTGTCCATCTACTTTATTTCTTTTTTCTCTATCAAAACATCTCTGTCAATAAACTAAAGTGCTTTGATCCAGTTCACACTCCTTTTTATGACAATTTAGTGGCTTCTTTAGTAATGACAACACATTGGTGACAGTTCTATAATGACCACATTATGATGGCAAAACATGATTATAGACACCAAAGGTTTAAATGAAGTTTTCATGAGCCGATAGGGTGACCTGTATATAAATTGTGTCTTTTATTCTAATTTATTTTATTAAGTAGGCTGACAACGTGATTTATAAATAGCAAAACATTACTGTTCATGATAAAAATGCATAGTCCTGATATTAATCGGGCAGAGACCTAAAACGGACAAACTCAAGATAAAAATGTGAACGCGTCGTGCAAATTTTATGGCACATATCGAAGTGAAGCTTTGGGCAGGTCACGGCTGAGCATAGCCATGGGGCCAGGAAGACCTCATTATCAGCTGACAGCCTCGGAGAGTTGAACACGAGGGTCACGACCCCTGACGGTATTATATCTGCCTGGTAGTCCCCCTCTCTGTCATGGTCCTCTGTCTTTTGGATCAGATAACGAAGCCACAGATCACCCGCCAGCTCCGACATCAGGCTTCGGCAGCTCGTTAATCAGACAGCCGCTCTGCTCCCTTCTTCCCGGTTTTGTGTCAGATAGTCCAAGAACATGCCGAATCATCAGGATCAAATCAAAATCTGGGCTCCCACTACTTATAGAGCTGGAGGTTACAGGATGTAATGGATTCCTAATCATATGTCACCATTTGTTCACATTGTTTGGTTCCTCTCACATCAGGACTTCTCTTGCTCCATTTCTGTCCTCAAACTATTCTACTTTTCATTGTCGATCATTCTGACCTCTGACCTTTTCATTCCTGCTTTCGCTTGCCTGACGTGTTGAACCTGCTCAGAGGATTGTGAAAGCTGAGCTGGTGGACTACCCGCAGGATGAAGGCCCAATTAGAAGGGAGACCTCCCAGCAAAGCAAAATTTGTTCTCTTCAGTAGTTCAGTGTATGTTTCCCCTGCAGAACAGAGATTTTCCCCTAGATCCAGCATAGATTTCCCAAAGCAGTCGTGATATTTAAAGTAGTGAAAGTAGTGAAAAGTAGACATCTGGCTCGTGTCCACATAGCTGCTGATGCTGGTGAGCATCATATCAGTGTCCAGCCCATTTGTTCCCACCAGAGGGCATTTTTCTTACACATATTCCTGAAATGCATATTTTTCTACTCAATAGCTGCACACAAAGGTTGAGTGAGACAATAGCTGCTTCTTTTTTTCTCTCTCTCTAACCTCAAAACGTCTGCTGAACATCTGCACCACCACTGCTGGACAGAATGATGCTCAGAAACAAAACACTATGTGGATGCAGTTGAACGATATTCTAGCCTGGTTTCAGGGTTTCGCCTTATGATGTTCTAGAGTGTTTAGGTTAAAAAATCCTATACGAATGAATATGTTCAATCGACATGGTGCAATTTCCAATGCCGTCATGGTGTTTTTAATACCTTCTCTCCATATCTGCAGCGCGTGGTGAAGGCAGACATTGTGAACTACAGCCAGGACACCATGGCGAGGACAGTCAACCCTCCCCGCAGCTCCATGTGTGCACTGCAGTGAACCCCCCTCCACATGCCAGCACACTCAAAGATGTAAAATTGTCTTTAGTCAGTATTCCATGACTTTTTTTTTTCTTGCTGGAGGGCGGGGGATCGCTGTAAGAGTGTGTTCTCTGTGTTCCTGTGTGTAGGGAAGATGAAGAACAGACTGTGTGGTTTTTTAAAAGCCACGCTCTGTAGTTGGGCGGTTCACCAAAAAAGCAACAGAACCTCAGTTTTTTTTTTTAAAGTTTACACGCAGCTGTCATTTCTAAAACTTATCAAACATATATATTCATATCTATATTTATGGATCAGCTGGTGGTTTATGGAGGAAGAATAACTGCTGCGATGAATCCAGATGTTAAAAGAAGGGCGGTTTAAATCATTGGAGCAGCTGCAGCATTGCGCCACTGTCACCTGTTGAGGCTGATTTATCTATGAAACTAAGAAGCTACTCAGATGTGGTTTTATTTTTTAACTTTTTTTCTTGTGGTGCTTGAGCAAATCTGAAATTAGCCGTCTTCAGTTTGCCGTTAGAGGCTTGCACTAGTCGTAACGCAAGAAATCATTTCCATTTATTTAGTCCTCAGTTGTTTTTTCTCTACGGGGGACAGATCATGTAAGTGTGTAATTGTTACTACTGTACGCCACATTCCTGGCTTTGTTCTGTTCAGAAAAGTCGAACTTTGTCTAAAGTGCTGATAGATGTGTGTGGACGTATGTGAGTGCGCAACTGTGCATAGACTGACAGCATTTTAGACACCTGTGCGAAGCCTTGTTCAGCTGTCTGTTACAGTACAAACCTGAAAAATGACCCAGGAGGTGTTAAATGCTTCATAGAGCCTCGGTTTTTCATTTGAATAGCTTACTTTATAGTATTAGAGACAGTTATGTCAGTGTGAACTGCTGACTTTAATGGGGGATCAGTCAGCTGTGATACCTGCCAATTCTGTATGTTTGCTCAGCAAACCCAAGCTCAGCTCTGGTTCTTTCATAATAAAGGAAATGGGAATTAAATATCAGAATGTACAGTTCAAAGAGAATGTTTAGTTTTTGTGTTTCTCAATAAAGATGCTACAACAATATTAAAACTGTGGGCAGTTTTGGGGCATTTTTTGACTGAAATGACATTAATATTCATTCTAAATAACATTGTCTCTGCTGATGAGCCCCTGAGGTGCTCCCGGCCTGCATGAAGAGCGATACAGATTAAGGATACAGATACAGATTAAGGACTGAAACTTGACCACCCAAGAGATCTCCTTCCATTCAGAGAATAAGCCTCTGGTAGCTAATGAACCACCTGGTCTTTGTTCACTAAATCTTCCCTTAAATGGCCCCTAAATCCACCCTGGACAGCTGATACAAACGTCTTTTTAAATGGTTGTAAGATGTATTAATTAATCACCTAAATAATCTGGCCTTTTGTTGGCGCCAGAACGTTTTATCGCCGAGTCGAGGTCACTGAATCTTTGCTGTCATTAGGAGGATTAAGTGTAGTTTGAAACGCCGCAGACTGTATCCTTACAGGTATATCGGCGATTCTTATCTGCTCTTACGTGTTGTTAAATGTCACAGTCTGGTGCCAAACCAACACGGATGACAATGAAACCGAGCGGGGGGCGAGGCAGCCCAGCTGGGGTCATTCCAACGCACGTGCATCGTTTCGCTCGAGTGAAAGTCTTAGGAACTCTCTCTCGGCGGATTTTTGTGGGCAGCTGTCACCGACGCTGACAGGCGAGACTTGTCCTTGGCTTTGCTGCTGTTTAGACAGGTGTTTTCACAAAGAAAACAACTGCAGGCCATTTTCTAACTGGGATGCTCACAACAGTGCTGGAATATCGCCGTGCTGACCCTGAATGGGGAGGGCGAGGCCTCTGACGGACTGGTGAAAGTCGAGGCAGGCCTGTGTCACATTTGTTGACCTGGCAACGCATGAATCATTTTGGACACGTCTGCTAATTTTGGTGCAGCAAAAGCACCAAAATAATAATAATAGTAATAATAATAATAATAATAATACAGTATCCATCATACTGTTTTAGCTCTTGACAATGGGGTCAAACCCATAAGGGTCCTGCCATGAAGAGACTCTGCTTGTTCGTTATGTGCGTAGATAAATATGGCTAAATAAGATATAGTCATCAGTTTGATTGTTATTGCTCGTATTCCAGGGGTTGACATATTGTAAAATAATTTATGTAACTGATGTTCCTTAACCTCTTGGAACGTTATTGGAGAAGAGTGGATCAGTAACCTTTAGGGCAGAGTAGCATCTTGGAGGAGCTAAAGCAGCCTTTTAGGGTCTTTTTGCAGGTTCATATTCCCTGTATGATAATGGAAACTATATCAGAATGGAGAAGGAGTAGTTCCATGAACCAGGCCTGCATGGGCAAGATCAGAAACTGCCTCCTGGCACTGCACAGTTGCTGCCCTGAGAATGGGTTAAAGCCATTAAAACTCTAACCCTACATTTTGTGCATTTGGAAACATGTGACTACTCTCACCCCTGTCACATACCATTTGGACCAACCTTGAATGACCATATTTATTGCGATAACTTCAGTTTTGATGATCATAATCATGCAGATTTCCTCTTTCTTCCCTCCCTGTTTCTCTTTGCTACATTTCTATGATGACAGTCTTTAAAAAACCCACACATGACGAGCTGTAAGAGGGCCACATTTGTGGGCTGTGCTGTTTTGTGTGGGCAGAACCGGGGCCAGTACCCTCATGATTACCCACTCACCCTCTTCCGTTTTCCACCTGCGCAGAGTGCCAGACCCGCAGCGCTGAGGGAACCAGCAGTCAGGTCTGAGTCAATGACTCTGATGAGCTCCAGCGCCCCTGCTCCCAACACTGGCTCCCATTCTTTGTTTCGGTGCGTCGGGCCTGCCAGCGGCGAGAGGAGTGACAGGCAAAGCCAGGCTGCGCCTACGGCGGGCCAGGGCTGGCACCTCGTACTTCAACGGTAGCTCCCAGGGTATTTCGCAGGACCGCTCTCCCGTGTTTGTCTGCGGATATCCCAAAGTGTGTGTACAAGGATGTGTTCTGGCAGATTGTGATGTGAGAGTTGTGCCTGTCAGCCTGCCGCTCCTGTAAACCCACCGTTCGGGTACGGCTGCCCTGGGTCTGCTCAGGCTGGGGAGTGCGTGATGTATTTTCGGGGTAAGGATGTGGCCGTTCAGAGGGGTCATATTTAACGTCTGTTGGTCTGGTGAGGAGACTTGCCAGTATAAGCACAAATTCTGAAAGAAAAAAAAAAAGTGGCATGGGGATGAATGCTATTTTCAGTGGGCTGTAATGAATAGCGTTTACTGAACAGCTCTAGGATCAGATTCTAGAAAGAGCAGTCAAACAACAATAACAGAGCCTCATTATGGGCATGCAATATTTATTTAATCATTTAAAACAGCTCGTGTGGAAGCAAGACATTACAATATATGTTGCTGATTGATGACCCTTGATTTCTAAAAGAGCCGCACACAGAAGATTTGCATTCGGTTCTATAATAAAACATTTTAAACATCTGGACAGTGTTTCCAGCTGCTATTGCTCTGGTTTTTCTTTCAAGTGCAGAAGAAACAGAAGTCTTTCCTTCTGCATACGTGCCTTTTTCCACATGTTGAATGTGTGTGCGCTTGCATAGGCTAGATTATTTAGACTAGTGTTTACATTCAGGGCAACAGAAAATCATCATCTAGCCTCAAAATGCTTTTATATTACAGGCTGTGTAAGTATTGTACTGAGTATTTTATGAAATGCAGAACAATTTTGTCAACAACAGGAGACGCTAACAGTTAGGGTACTGATCTGATGTGTTAGTTCTCAGCAAAATTTAGTATTTGTGGGAATGAAAAGGTTCCAAAAACATCACCCCTGAACCTGTAATTCATCGCTCCACGCAGCCGAGACTGCTGCATGGAACTTGTCAGATTAATTTATCAGGACAACGTGTTCTCCTTTCGCGGCTAAGTCTTTCCGCCATAGTTATTATCGTCCGCTGTTCTTGTTAATATTTTCAAATTCGCGGTGTCCTTGTGCGCCTGTGTTTTCATTAATGAAAGGCAGAGGCTGTCTCACTCCTGAGAAACTGGCCTTTACAACTCCTCTGTGTTACTATCTTCTAAAACAAAAGGCGACATAAAGTTTTATTCATAACAGAACATTCAAAACAGCATTTTCCCAAAGAGGACACATTTCATCGACACAGACAATTCCACTGAAGAGAAAAAATATAGAGGCTTGGCAACTGGCATCTTCCTGGGGTGGTGAAAGTACAGTAACAAGATCAAGCTAATGTCCCTGTGGAGATAGGATGGCTGTGGCCACAATTAATTGAGCGTTATTGCTAATTACAGGGAGCCTAAACCTTCTGGATTTGCGTAAGTACGCTAATGCTACGTTGATCCATACCTCAAATTATGTCCCATTTAACATGTGACAGAGTGGAACTCTGAGTCTGTGACTGACTGGAAAATCTGTTGGTTCAGTCAAAAACCTCAGAAATGACTCAGCCCTCAAGAGGATGTGTAGAGAAACAACAACCAACGACGATCGTGCAGCTCGTCTGTGTTTATTGTCCTCGACTGTATGACTAATTCAGGTGGTTGTGTCTCTTTCTGTTGAAACGTGTTGAAAGTATGCAGCCTCTCCTTCCTGTCTGTTTCTCCCGGAACACACAAAAAAAGCATATGCAAATTGAATTGTTCCACCAGGTGTTTTTGGAAACGGCGTGCATCACGGTGCGTTGGCTGTCAGTGAACCTGCACGAGGTCAGGTTTTTTTTGAAATCCAAAAAAAGGAACTGAATGAAGGTGCATCTTACATGGCAGCTCTTTGGTTTTCTGCAAACAGCCTCAAAATTTTATGGTTAAGACCAATAAAATTCCATAACTGCATGACAATGACAGGATTTATATGCACATGGCAGCTGTCAGATGATCACTTCTTCCAAGGAATCAACAGTGTCCTAGAAACATTTGCTGCACTTTAACAGAGAACAGCTACAGATCCAAAAAATCCCAAAAGTTTATTTTCATGTCGGTGCTCTGATCGCTCACTCTCGAGCCAACAGTCGACACTCCCTTGAGTTGTTCAGGGATAATCTCCGCTCCACTGGATGAGTTTACATGGAAGGGTGGGATAATCCTACAGTGAGAGCGTGCTATGGCCTGATAGCACAAGGAAGAGGCCAGAGGAGGTCTCCAGATCCACCTTCGCCAGGTTGCTCTGCCCCACCCCACGCAGAGCCGAAGCACACGGGGCGAACAAACATTAGGTGTGCGTTTGGCTAAACAGTCGCCAACTCAATCAGAAAGTCCAACCCCATGACTGATGTTTGTGTTTGTGAGCCAGCGGCTACAGAAAATGTGACTACTGGCTACTTTCATAATTACCGTCAGTTTAGTAAAACATACTGGGATTAAGCAGTTTTCAGTGGTTTCCTATTAGTTATTTATTATTTTCCAACCAGCTCACTGTCTTTTATGAGTGTTGGTCATAAACAGGAGTGGAGAAACCTACGTCACCACCCGCTTACGTCAGGACAGAGGACGTGCAGTCAGGGAATTATCAGATTAACCGTTTACACAGTCCAGTTGCTCTTTGACTGCTTCACGTTGAGGTTTGGGCTCAGTGTAAATGATTTATGGACTATTAGGTAAAGTTTGAGTGGCAGGTCTGTGAGTCCGAAGCCTTTTGAGATACAAACCAGATCAGAGTGGTTAATAAAACAATGATGCAGGATTTCTGCACCTCTGGAATGGAACCAGAGTGGAACCGTTCTGGGAGACTCTGCACCGGAACAGGCTTAAACGCAGCCATTTACTGGGTGTTCTTGTGCGGATTTGTGCCTTTTCTGAGTTAATTCCGGTCCTCCGTCTCTACAAAGCTGCATCTTTGGAGTTGTGACTCCAAAGGGCACCTCAGCAGGGCGGATTTCAGCTGTCATGGGAAATTGAGTCCAGGTCCTCTGGCTGAAGGACCGTGACACCAAGCACCACACCACCCTGCTGGCCCGGCCAACAACAATATATGGTCCAATGTGGGACTGGCACGATACGGAGCCGCAACGAAATGTTTAAATGAAGGTTGTTTTTTTTTTCTTTCTCTTGAAATGTTTGAAAGAAATGCACGGAGACTGTGTTTCGGTCATTTCTCGGCAGTAGCAGACAAAGTTCTCTCTCCGGATTGCCAATAACAAAAAAAAAAAAAAAAAAAAAGGATGCTGGAAAATGTAGCTGCCTTATATTGAGAAGCACGAAGGCTTTGATATAATGTGAGGTGACGTTAGAATTCCTTTCTCTGTCCAACACAATGTGGGCAGTGTGGAAAACCTGGATGGTGTGATTTTTTTCAGTGTATCCATCACGACGTCACACATCCTGCAGGTCTCGTGCACAGTGCTCAGCACTGTTAATGAAAACCAGCCAGGTCGGGGGGCTGGAAGGTCATCGACCACGGGGAGGAAATTATTGATGGAAATAAAGGTGCTGGGCAGCCTCAATGGTCCCGGGAAGTAGATTTTTTGAGACAAGCTGCGTTATTAAAAAAGAAGGTGCTCAAATCTGATTTAAAGGCTGCGTTTGTTGTGACTAGTGCCAAAGATAGACTCGTGCTTTCATTGGCTGTTTAACCCTGTTTCCATTTCTTGACCTGTAGTGGACGTCCATTGGAAGCTAATAAGTCTTTAATGTTTTCTTACTTTGAGAAATTACGTTTTATAACACACGAACTCACTCACAAGTGGCCCTAAAATTCAGGGTGGCCCGTCGCATCTGGGGTAATTGCGGAGCGTGCTGACGCTGCGTGTGTGCGAGGCGTGGCGTGACGTCATCGCACGGATAGAGAAATCCTGCAGAGTAAAGTGTCACAAAAGAGGAAAGGGAGCTGGGGGGGGTCAGGTTCCCGTGTGCAGGCTGTTGGGTAAAGTGTCTGGTGATTGCCAAGTTGTTCTGAGGAGGCTGCTGGACAGGGAGGTGAGAGGCAGGTTAATTACTATACTGAGAGGGAAGGGTGAGGTACTTTACAGCGCTCTTTGTGGCCTGTAGTCTTGGGTTTCCAGCACAGAGAGCAGAAGGTGACAGCACGCAGGCTGAAGTGAAACACCTCATTTATGCTGCTGCAATATGCAAAAAAAAAAAAAAACAACAACAAAAAAACAACCAAACAAACCCAGATACAAATACTAGGATGGCAGAACCATGACTGACCAAATGCATCAGATGGGGGTATTGTGGACGTCTTTGCAGAAACTGTCACAGTCACATGGACCAGTTTTAGCTTCTGAGCTAAGTGAGATGTGGAAGTCGGCTGCCACTAGCAAGAACTTTAGAAACAAGGCATAACTTTCCTGTTAGATGGTGAGTGATCTGGTCATATGGTGAGTCACCAGCTGGGATTCTTCTCTTAGCTACAAACCACATCGAAATGGTTTCATTCTCGCTGCTGTTGGTTGCACAGTGACATGTATTCGTGCACGCTAAGACACCAGTGAGAGTAACAGAAAGAGGCAGATTTCCATATGAGAAGCTTTTTTTTTAAAAATGAAAATAAAAATGATGTAAATCTGCTCCTCAGTGAGAATCACAGTTCACGGGAAGTTGCTCAAAGGTTGCCAGCCCCATGTCCCCTTTAATTTAGGCTCTTTAAGCACAAATTGTCATTTTCCTCAGTGGCCCTCTCACTCACTTGCATGCACATGGAAATGTTATTAATAAATTCCAAATGGCTTATTTTGGATGTGTAATTCTTTGCCGTGGCCCGCACAAAGCCGTTTTATTATTATTTTCCAGTAAAAGACCAACCTTTGCTGTAGTTGTTCCACCCTCTTTCATAAATGAAGATATTTATTTCTATATTATCAAAGATTTGGCATATTTTACTTGTCTAACTGTGATGTGTCTCTCTTTTTTTATTTTTACCCTGAACACAGCCCAGTACTCTTCTGGGGGCTTTATTAAGTAAATGAGCAGGTGTTTCCCCCCCCTGAAGACTTACATAGTTACATTATTGGGTAATTATGGACAGGAAATGTAGAAAGCGCTGCACACAGGAAGATATTAGGTGTGTGTACAGCAAACTCAGTGTGGAGTTTTATTTAAAAAATAGAAAAGCAAGCAGGGTGTTTTTTTTGCACAATTAGTGATTAGAAACAGCAAACTACGTTTATTTTTCCTGACCCTGACCACAGCCACAGCCATTAGGACCTTGTGGGGAAAATAGAGCTCATATGCTCACTGTAAGGAGGTTGGTAAATATAGGAAAAGTTTATGTATTTTAGGTTGAATACTACATTTAATAAAGCATTTGATCCTCAGAATGTTGCAAAGAACTGTTTAAATTTGTTTACTGGTGCAACCGTGTCCTTTTGTTTCTGCACATTATCAACAGATTATAAAACAGCAATAAATAATCCTGTTAGCAACAGATTATTATTATTATTATTTTTACATAATTGCCATTTTTGGGTTTAAATCCAGCCTTATTATGCAACACTTTGGTTTGGGACCACCATGAGTGAGGAAACTGCTGTGAATTCAAGTCCATTATGATGTGTTTTACACCAGATGACATGTTTAGTAACCCTCCATCACCTGAAAACAGAAAAAAGTACAGGACAATGCTAAAGACACAACTTTAGCCAATTTACTGTAACTGGCTCTCTCGCTGCACACTGTCAATGTCAGTAACGATGGAAGGAAGTTTATTTTCGTCCACCTGAAGGTCTCCAAACAGAGCTGAGTGCAACAGTTCCAGCTCATGTGGAGGAGGACACAGAATTTTACTCTTTTCATTTGAAATCCTTGTGAATGGGCCACTGCCTCGGGCCCCAGGCCGCAGTTCGAACCACAGCAAGCGGCAGTCGGAGCCCTGAGCTCCCACAGGGGGGCTCACCTGACAACACTCAATCCAGCTGCACACTGCATACAAGTATCTGTGTCATGTGCTCGACAATACAGGCCACAGAAGCAAAATGAGGGAGTTCACTTCTGAATCCCCGCGGAAGTGAAAAAAAGAGAAAAGAAAACACAGGAAGACAGTTGAGAGTGGTGCAGATTTAATACTGAAAAACTGAACCAGGTTGCATTCACGTTCTTCTCTTTTCTTACATCTGTTAGCTTTGCCAGTGAAAGTGTAATCGCTGCCAGTAGAGTTTAACAGGATCATCTACTGGGGCTGAGGTTCAGTCTGAGACACTGTGGGAGGAAGCCAGAGGACCTGGAGAGAACCAAAGGACACGCACAGAAAAGCTCCTGGGATTTAACAGGGACCATCTTGGTGTGACGCGACTGTGCTCACATCTGCACCTCCCACGATAACGCCACGCGCATCTAAAATCCATTTAGCATAAAAACAGCCTGCAGCCTGAGATGTTTCCATGAGGTTCTTCGTTAGGCCGAATTCCTCTCCTTAAACTTCCGCCATCAGCTTATGAATAGAAGAAACTCTGAAGCGCTCTGAGGGCAAAAACCTGAGCTCTGCCTCCTGACAAGAGCGGGGTGTGAATATGACAAAGCTTTCTCGTCTGACACCTGACCCAACAACAACAACAACAACAACAACGGCCATCCGTCATCATTAAAAGTGGGGCCCGATGTGCTACACTTAAGAGGCAGCGTAAATCTTTAATGTGCAGCATCAATTATGTGGGGTCAATTGTCTCTTCAATTATTGAGTCAAATTTACTTATTTATAAATGGATAAACAGCTGCAGTTAAAAGGGGCCCCGGTGGCGAATCTTCGGAGTATCGCCCAAAGTGTCCTGAGCGTGTTACTAATTCATTGATGAGCTGATCTGGTCTCCTCGCCGCCCTCGCCTCGTGTAAGCAAAGCCAACGCCACATCTCCGCCGCCTCACAATGGGAGCCTCTTCAGACTTCATAACAGATAATCCTCCCCATGCAAAAGTCACCCGTCTCAGGTGTTTGGAGGTGAATGTCAGCTGAAACATGATCGCTCCTGATGGACCCCGCGAAACATATTTCCCTCCCTTTTTGTTGGCCTGTCAGGACTTAACGCCACTCATGGCCTTTCGGAGAAGTTCAGCAGTTGGATTTTCCACCATTCTGTTCACGGGTGTGGAAATTAAATCGTGCAACGGGGGATGTGATTACATGTTCTGTTCATTTCCAGAGCAGTTATTAATATCTGTGGTGTCCTGTGACTAATCCTGAGGCTCCACAATGAAGTGGGCTGGAGGTCATCACCCGGCTCATTGCAGGTAGGAGAGAGAACTGCTAGAACAACCCTCAACGCGCCTGCAACAAATTCAATTCTGAATAGGTTTTGAAAGGCAGAGGGGGGAAAAAAGTATCCGTCTTTTTGTAGTTTCTGTTTGCTTTGGCAAAACCGAGGGCTGATTTACCGTCACTGTAAACTCTGCCGGTCAGCGCTGTTCCTGAATTTCCACTGATGGAGAAACTGTTTCACGGCACCATCCAGCTACTCCGCCGCAACCATTACAACAGACGTTAACACTTTAGTAAACGATTCATCATCTTAGAGAAGGACACCAGGGCCAACAACAAAAAAGAGAGGTTAAAACGATAAAGTTCCTTTTGAAACACGGTTGCAGTGAAAACTCTTCTGGTGGGAACAGCACAAAAGGTCTACAATCAACAAAAGAGATTTTTAAGCGAGGATCTATATTATGTGTTCATGACGTCGAGCACGCTTCCTGTTTCCTGCCTACTTTCATACACGCTACCTGGAGGTTATGAAATTTGAACCCACTCTGTTTTATGAATAGAACATTAAAACTGTTTTCACGCTCTCTGAGTATTTAAAGTCGCAGAAGCATCTCGACGCACCACCTCACGCAGGTCTGGCTGTGCCACCGCCGCCGCCGCCGCCGCCGCCGCCACCGCCGCTGAGTGACAGCAGCTTTAATACTTGATGAGGGATTCAGGAGGATCTAAAGGCCTGTCTCTCTCTGTGGAGTGTGTGATGCAGGGAACACCCAAACCTCAACTATTGTTAGCCCTCCCCGTCCTGCCCAGCTATTCATAGAGCGGAGGATAGAGTTTTACACTCCTGCTATGAAAGTTTCACCAAAGGGAGACACACAATGAAGACGGGACAACAAAGGTGGCTCGGGCCTTCTTAGCATTAGTAATGGTACAGCAGCAGCCGCAGTTCATGTCTAACATCTCTAAACGTTCTTACCTTATTTAGATGTTTCCTCCAGAGATGGTTTATGTCTGACATGAGGAGTGATGAAGATGGTTTCCTCTGCAAGGGTTAAATCTGAACTAATGGCGGTGACGATGTACCTGAGCTCCGGCTCGGAGGTGAAATATACAGTATCAGATATCCTGCAGGTGTCTCTCAGTGGATCAGCAGGAATCCACGGGAAATACTGCCAGACTTAGAGCTGCTCACTCTTCATACCCCCTCTGGCAGCCTGCCTGGAGGAATCAACAACTCCGGGGACGTTCATGAGGGAGGTTTGGCATGTTGGAAAGAAACCCTGAAACTGATCCTCAAATTTGGATTTTTTTTTCTCCCTGTTCAGCTCTTAATCCGTAAACTCCCCTCAAACAGCCTCCTCGGCTCCCTCAGTCGTCACATTGAGACCGGGGAACACGAATAAAAGTGATATGATTGTTTTTGTTGATAGTTTTCTCCTCTAATGTCACATCATGGCAATCCCCCATTTGAAGAATGACATAAAAACAACTTCCGGCTTCTAGCTGGGATGTTTTAGAAATCTTAACTATATTTTTATTATAGTGTGACATGATGAAAAATTATAATATTGTGTCAATATTGCACTAAAGAAGACCGGTGACAAAATATAAATGCATAGTATAAAAAATGCATACAAAGCAGTGCATTTAATATCAATATACGTGTGAATACACTAAAAATATATAGTGACAATTATTACATGAAACTCGCGTGAGAGTTTCAAGTATTATCCAAGTTCATATCCAGGTCCTATTGTTTTGGATTCTTTTGCTCTCCTTAAAAATGTCCTACGTAGAGAGGGTAAATCTGTCCAACTCTGGGTCTTGTCCACCGCGCCTCTTCGCTGACCTGACCTGGCGCTCCCATCAGGCACCACGTCCACACACTTGATCTTTTCTGTCTCCCAGGAAATTGTTGAATCTCTCTCCGCTTTCTCCTCCGCTCCCTCGCGAAGCCACAACACAAACAAGGGCGGCCATATCAGGCCCCAGCTGCCAACACGTCTGCTGAGCAGCGTATTTATTTAAACCTGCCGTTGGCCCTGGAGGCCTCGCCAGGGGGCCTCCCCGACTTGTTTGAGAATCCATTCACACCTGCGCATTAAATTTCTGACACTAATGTTACTAGTAATGCTTGGACCGGCTCCCGGTTTGAACCCGTGCAGGTCTACGGGAATATTGAACATGTTTGGGAAGGTGGAGGAGTTCAGCCGTTATTTAACAGGTTTTCAGTTAAGTGAGTTTGCAGGTTGTATAATTTATGACATCACACTGGCAGAAAATGGGTGTATTTTATTTGTCGGGGGAGTGAGGAGGACACTGAGGACGGTGGGTTAACACCGAGCGCGCTGACAGTAAAACCGAGGACGTTGTCGCCTCGGGGTGGGGGTGGGTGACGCTTTGTTTGACTGCTACCTGGTTGCTAAGGGTTCAATGGCTTTTGAACTTGAGAGGTGTGGAGGCATGAACACCTGCAGGACCTCCCCCTCCCCGCCTGGATACCTTTCACCTCGTCTCAGTCTGCAGCACTCAGCGAGAAGAAAAGGGCTGCACGGCAGAGAAAGAAAGGAAAGCATCCCCGAGACTTCTCCCCAGTTGTCAGCCTGGGGTCAGGGGTCAAAGGTCAACAACTGAGGAGGTATGTCAGGTGTTAAGTGGAGCAGACAAACCAATGTAGGGCTTGTTACATGCTTACCTGCTAACCTGTGGCCAGGTGGGAACACAAAGCAGCTGCTTTTAGTACAAGATTACCCAAACAGGATGGAGAACAGAGGGGACATACCGGATATGTGGGGAGGTCTCAGGCCTGAATCCCTAAAACTCCAATTTAGTTCATGTGTAGAATACACAACGTGAACTGTGCACTGCTATTTAAAAAAAGCATTTAAACAACACAATACTGTAAAGGTCAAAATTATCTTTTAACGTTTCAAGCATATTTTCTGCCATCCAATAAAACAGATGAATATTTTTTTTCCAATCAACAACGCTAATAATAATAATAATAATAATAATAATAATACATTTAAGTGCTCTGTAATGTTGTTAGAAGCATGGTTACTCTGAAGGTCTTAAAATAATAACCTCCATGTGAGAGATTAAATGTGTGTGTGTGTGTGTGATCGCGTAAATGTGTCTCAGTGACACGCGATCATCTGAGCAAACAGTCTGGGACCAATTTAATTAGAATGCAGGTTACCACAGCGTGCTGCTGGTCACACGGCCTCCTATTCTGGGATGGTGATAACCACAAACTGGCCCTTGCTGATGAAAAGGCTTATTTGCTCCGGCGGTGTGTGTCTCCCTAAGCCGAGGGACAAGGCGAGACAACACTAATGATGATCTGTGACAGATGAGGAGGGGGGGTCCTCTTCAGCGCTCTGTGCAGCTGTCTATTATTTATTGATGCCTGTTCAGCGTGTCTATTGTCCTGCAGGGACGGCATGGAAACACACACTGCTGAAGTGAGAAGGTAACACTTCGGTCTGACCCGGAGCGGCCTGGACGCTCCGACCGCCAGCACGACCAGCAGCGGAATAAAGCCGAGCCGCAGAACGTGAAAGAGAAGCTGCTGAGAAACATAAAGCGGATTTATACACATGATTGATGACACGCTGAATGAGAAAACCAGTCGGTTGGGTCTCTCCACGTTAAAAAGTCTTCTGTCTACATGCAGTTCAAATGATATGTGCAAACAGTTTTATATGGGTAATTATTTTAGGACTTCAACGCAGCCGGCTGACAGCGTGCACCTGCACAGTAACTCACAAAGATCTCTGATAAACAATGTTTGGTGAGTGGATTTGAATATAAATACAGTGATCTACCACAACAACCTTCACAGAAAGGCTAATATTTTTTTACATTTCTTATATTTATTTCATGCTTATAACAATATTCTGTCCTCTTTGTTAATCTTCTAAGCCAATTTTTGAGCAAAAACGTCAAAGTTTCCTTCTATTTTTCACAGGACTGAAGTTCAAGCATTGCTGACTCAGCTTGAAAACCCCGAAGCCTGTCCGATATTGTGCAGCTCCCCACTACACGGGCATAAACTGTCACAGATTCAGGAGGTCTTTTTTGGAGCTCTTCAGGGATTTCTTGATGGTGCGCAGGTGATCTGCGGGTCATCTGGTTCGGTTTCTGATCTGCTGCTCATGTTTCCTTAAATGTTACCAACCGGCCGATCCAGCGTCGGAGCTTTGCAGTCAGCAGCTATTGTTTGCTTGATTGTGGCCTCTGCTCTTTAAGTTCTTCAAACCAGGAAATGTTTAAACGGGGCTAATTAGCCGTTATTCCCTGCAGTGTGTGGCTCTGGCAGTTCTTCAGCGTGGCTGATCTGACAGGAGTCGTGCCCTCTGGGGTCCTGTGGATCAATTACGGGGCCTTTTGCAGTCTGCGTCACAGTATTTTCCCTTTTCTTCTTCTTTTGAGTGGTTTTGGCTTTGAAATCAGGTTAAAAGGCTTTTTTCTTTTCCCCCCAGTCAGTGCCGACAAGAGCAGAAGTAACGTTTCAGAAGATCGCGATCCGTGATGGGAAGAGACGCACACATTGACTCCAAATGGACTGTTGAAAAGAGTGACGCTGCTGGTCCGTGGACATCTCATCTCTCTCACACACGCACATGCACAATTCCCTGCAGACAGTGTTTTACTCCCTCTGCTGCTGCCCCTCTGTAAACACAGCTCGTCCTTCTCATTGTCCAAAAACTCAAGATTTCAAACAGAAACAGGATGTGATGAGGTTGCAAATCTGATATTTTGATATTTACAACCCCATAATTAGATGAAAATAGCACAAAGACGAAATAACAAATGCTGGAACAGTTTTTTCTCTTTTAAAAGCTGGACGCCCGTTGGAATTCGCAGCCAACGCGTGTAAAGAGCCGTGGGAAAGTGGTGACAAAAGACTGTGAAAGTTGTGAAACGTAAAAGAAACCAGCTGGTGGATCATCTCATGGTTATTGAGGTGAACTGGCCACAGGTTAGTAAAATAACGGCATAGGAGAGCATTCCAGATGAATCAGCCCGACGTAAAGATGCAAATGCCAAAAATAAAACAATGTTTCCCAACGTGAAACAGCACGGAATTCATCATCAACAGTCCGATTCACGCGATTCGCAGAATCCGAAAGAAGGGAACGGAACCAACAGATGAAGATGTATTGGATCAGATCAGATGGCACGCTATTGAAAACAGACCTGATCCTGTGGTGAGAACCAGAGAACCAAAAACCATTATCTGCGAAGACGTTCCTCACTGGATCCAGGAGGAACAGATCAAACTCCACAACCCAGAGATGAGTCAGAACCGCCCGCGCTAATGTAACCGTGCTGCGTTTTCTAACTCATCTTCACGTAGTCTAAAATTGTAGCATCTGTGATGGTGCAGGGACTCATGGTCATTTGGGAAACCAGCAATACCAATGATAGAGGTGTTAGCGCCACATGGCGAGGCAAGAAAACATGTAGGGAAGCATCCAGGTACAATTTCAAGGTCACAGTGAAAGGACACGGCTGCTGCACTGACCTGAAGGGCGTGCACTGTTAAACATGCAAACACACCAAAAGTATCAAGTAAGAACACAGAAAACAGCCTTCACTCTTCATTCCTTTCAATAAAAGATCGCTCAACATTTAAAAATCAACTGCTTTTGTTGCAGGAAAGTTCTGTTCTCATGTGTTTTCTCCAATGATGAGCATTTTGAATATGTAGCTTCGTGTGCCATTTGCCACTAAAAATATATATTTTAGAAACTCTGCCATTTGAGCACCAGTTACCGGTTTAGAAAAAAAAGGCATTGTGCTGGTAGTTTTTCCAATTTCAATTTTATCCTTGTGTTTAAAAAGTGTGCTTCGAATTACCGAAAATGGAAGATAAACAAAAGTCAGACATGTGTCACCTTTTCACCAATTATCATTAATAAGGGCCGTATTTTGGGGGCAGAGGCTGGAACAAAAACACTCGCCGCTGCTCCTCACTGATGAAATTAGGCTGTCATTGGAGCGTCTGCCTAAGTCCCGCACGCTTACGGGAAAAATAGAGACCATTCTGAGTTCAGAGTGCCGTGTAACATTCAATTACAATTTAACAGACGGGTCTCTTATTAGCTGGTGTCCATTTCAGCGTTGGAGGCCCGGGGTCGCGACCCGCTCTTCCTTAAGACCCAGGCAGGTGCTTACTTGATTTTCAAAAAGTAGGACCAAACAGAAAGATTAGGTCCAATAGAAAACACACCTGGCCGACAATCTCTTCGTCCTTAATCTGTCAGGCAAACAGGCACACACACACACACACACACACACACACACACACACACACACACAAACACACACGGGAGTGGAAATTCAATCTGACAGTCAACATCTCAAATAAATATATTTCTCCATCTTTTTGTTTTAAGATATTAAAGTAATTTCTATAATTGTTTGAAACAAGTCCACTTTTCTTAATTTCCATCTGTGTCCTTGACAACCAGGTCACAGCCCACGTCCTCTGCCGGCAGCTGTGCCAGATGGTGAGGAGAGGGGACTTCTGTCAATGTCAAACAGAGAATTAGAGTTATTTCGCTGCCCTTTGAGGTTACCTGTCCGCTGCCCCTAAAATGACAAACTGACACCCTCGGGCAGCAGGAGTCAGCGGTGCGGTCTGGGTGAAGGGCTGGAGAAATCCCTACCTGTTAGAGAACAGTTTGAACTCCTAATTGTGCAGAGCCTTTGGCAAATCAGGGGGTGTTAGGGAGGAGGCCTTATCCAAACACAGAAGTATAAGACAACTATCCGAGAACACGAGCTGGGACACATGACTGTGATAAAGCAGGACAGAGGCAGCCTTTTGTTGCCTCCATGTGGAATTTATGCCTTCCTGGACAAACAAAATAGGACTTCTAATCCACCTGGACGCTTCAAATATTAATAATTCGTTTAAAATCGGCCTAGTTATTAAATATAGTTTCCCAGGTTTATAAAACTTCACATTTTGTGTTTTTAATTTTTATTTATTTATTTTTTTACTTCTTGAGACCGAAGTGTCCAAACTTCACTCAAAAAGTAATGTTATTTTATAGTTTGAAAAAATGTTTTCTGAAATTTAGGGGCAAATTACTTTAAAGTTGACTTTAATCAGACTCACCAACTGATTTTACTCAGTATTTATATATATATATATACACATCACATTAATGTGTTCCAGATTATATGTATGTTTTATTTTGCAATATTGCAAAGAGTGCAATATTTAAGCTTCAGTGGGATTTAAAGTACAAGTAACTTGAGACGTAACTAGAGAAAAAAGTAACATTTGACCTCACACACCTGGTTCTGCGCTGCAAATGATCTGGTTGATTCTATGCAATAATATTGTCAGACATTTGCTTTGTGTGAGATAAAACATATATATATATATATATTTGGTTGTTAATATGTGCTGTTTGCATTTAAAGACATGTTTCCTCCAGCTAACATGCATGTTCAAATGCACCACAGCTTCAGAAGTGCACACTAGCTGAAGCTGAAAGGTAATACTCCTGCACATGAAAACAGTTTTCCATTCAAGTATTTCATTAGTTCAAAGAGGCTATGCTGAAAATAATGTATGGATTTCCTGTGTAATGTATGGATTTCCTGTGTTATTAGGCTGAAAATATTCTCTCTAATAATGGAAAACATTTGGCTGCAGATACCAGGAAACAGCTGTAGATTGTGACTGTGGAGGAAAACAACGTATAAAAAAAGGTTTGTCCTTTAAAAAGATGCTGCTGCAGAGTTTAAGAGGGTCATTCTGTCTTCATAACCGTGGGTCAACGCGTTGAAGCTGGCACTGTCAGCAGCATCATTTAGAGGCTTTACGAGCACGAGGACGATAACGGTGTAAGTAGGTGTCAGAAAATATTCCATAAACAAAGTGGAAACATTCCCCACACGCTCACATTTGTTAAAATAAGGCTCTTAAAACAACACATGAGCTGTGAGAGTCAGCCAACAGGAGAGGCAAACCAGAAGATCTCACCCTGTGACAAAGCACTTGAAAGGTAACATTATAGGGGGGGCCGACTCCCAGAGATTCTGCAGACTACACGCTGGAACCCTGTGGAGGGACTTTCAGCCAGTGTCAACTCTCCCAGTCGCTGCCCGAAGTCCAATGTGGTTCTTATCGTGCAGAAAGTCAAATGTAACCAAACAAGTGCCGGCGGGGGGAAAGTGGGCACAAGTCTGCACGTGTTCAGTCCCAATAGAAGCATGAAAAATAAGCAGGCGGGGGGCTGACGACATCCTGAGCTCCGGAGGGGATTCCAGAAAAGGTCTAACCACTTCTGCTGGGGCGGCGATGTCAAACTTAGGAAGAGGAACCTTGAGAAAGTGTTTGGCTTTATTTAACATGGCCTGAATTAAAGCAGATCAGCCTCGAGGAAAAGAAAGGGGTGAGGTATCGTGTTTTAATGCTTTTTCTAGTGCACCGCTTTCATTCAGGTCACAGTTCACACAAGGATCACAGTTAATTATGGGTGAAACACAACACGTTCATTAAAGCACTCTGAATCAGACTAGAGGTGCAGGTTGAAATCCAACCGCTCATCAGTCTTTGTGCCATTTTGTTACTTTCCGCACTTTTATTTACTGAAAGAAATTATTCCTTTTTTTGTAATGTGGAAAATCGGCCTCAGGGTCAGTGTTTCCATTGTCTATTCACCCTCGTTAAAGAGGAACCATTGAAGCCTTTTTCATCCAGAGTTTGCCTGACCAACACACCGAAACCCCAAATATTCTCTCAAAGGATGAGAAAATGGAACAAAAGTTTTAGCTCTTCAAGAGGCTTCAGAGTATCGACTGTTTCCCGTAATTTTTTTCAGTATTATTTCTCTTCGAAGAGCATTCCCACCCGACATTTCTGCACCAAACCAACAAGACAAGAGCGCCGATTGTGTTTGATGTTGAGTTTGCTGTAAAGAGAAACACGAGTGACGCTTTAGATCTCATGGAAAAGTCTGAAAACCTGACCGAATTTCATTAATAAACACATTTACACACAGTGGACCAAAGACGGAGTGGGCGTGTCACCTTCGCTGATGCACATTTCCCAAGCTTCGGACACGCTAACGCTGGAAGGTTGCAGTGCAGCTCTGCCAACACAATGATTTCATCCCTTCTCATTCCAATTACAGCGCGCCAAGCCGTCTTCTGCGTGGTCCAACGGCACGTCGGCAGACACGCAGTCCTTCCTGCCGAGGATGTGCACCGCTTCATGAGACGCAAACTGTGACCAGTAAAAGCTGAGCAACTAAACGGGGATGAAAGAAGAGTGAAGGCCGACATTCGTCTGGGGTCAACTGTTAATCTGAAGAATTATTGGAAAATTATGCTTGTGCTTTATTGCAACAACTGTTGTTGATTTACTTCTATGCGTATGACATGTGGAAAAAAAAAAAGAGCATCTGCAGGATGTCAACTGGTCAAAGCCCACTTCAGATGAAATCAACCCAATCGTCCTCTTCAGCAGCTGGCAAACGTCACCTTCAGTCACCGCTGCATCTCCTCCACTCCAGGACCTTCCCCCATTATTAGTCTTAATACAAGGCCAGCAGACAAGGAGGGGAAACAGGCCTGGCAGTGCTTAAAAAAGCCCAAATGTCAGACTATGACGAGATGCCAGCTGCCCGCCGCTTTGATATCCAGCGGCTGGATGATGCTTATTTGATCATTTCATTAGAAAATTTGGTCTAGGTGTCAAAGAGGTTCCCTATGTCTGTGCTGTGGCTATTAGGCTCAATTATAGCTGCCAGGGGGAGGGAGAACTGAGCTGGCTCTGTGTGCTGCATTCAGAGTGGCCTTAAAGAGCCACTGAGAGTCACATTCATACAGCACTTAATAGCTTATGAATTAAGTTTTCCCTCTAATTATTCATAATCATACAGGTAATCACACATTTGGCTCAGGAAAGGTCAGCTGTAGACTTGTTTCAGCTGTTGTAGTCGACCAGTGTAACTGAAGAAAAACAAAACAAAAAAAACCCAAATCTGCCCAGTAAGTTAAAAATAGGTGATTTTTTTGTGTAATACAAACAAAGCTTGTATTAATACATGCTTGATTTGAAGAATGTATCAATACAAGCTTAACAATCACATTGAAAATCAGGAGAAAAACCATCAACGGCATCCTTTTACAGTACATCCTTGTTGCCATGGAAATGGTGCTTGCCAACGGTTGCCACTAAAACAGGTTTGTGAGTCTGTGGTCTCGTCTCATAAACTCGCTACTCAAGCAACAAAACCAATAACCATTATTGGATGTTTATTTCCCTCCCTTCTCTATTAAGGTTTAGCTTAATTAAAATCTTACTCGTATATCTTTCTGCACATGCTAACTTAGCTTCTGCAATGCTTTCCATGAGAAAAAAAACATGTGCTCCAGTTTGTCATTTCATATGTCCATTTTTGAAATTGCCTGCATGACGTGTGCGCACATACATGCAGTCCTTTCTTTTATTTTTTTGGAACCACTTATAGATTAGATGTAATAGACATGCCGGGAAATGTGCCTGCAGGAATGTCGACCACATGTTCGAAAATAAATAGACCTGCGAGAATTGGAACAAGCACTCATAAGGTTAATCAAACCTAATTTCTTCATGGCTTCTCCGCTTTGGACTGTCAGAATTCTATTATTTCTAGATTTCTTTCAGGGCAACAGTAATCCAGGCTAAACTAGGCCCTGCCACAACAAATTAGCTGCAAACGGAGTTGGAGCAGAGCAACGGAGAGCGATTCCCACTTTTCAGCATAGGCTGCACACTGGTGTCGCTATGGGAAATTAGCTAATTAGAAATAGAGGAGCTGGCCCACAATTACATTAAACAACTTTTCTACTCGCTTCGAGCGCTTCGCTAATCTGGATCAACTCTGAACCTTTGTAGGGATTGACTCATCAGAGCAAAATAAAGGCTAAAACAAACAGTTTCTGACCTTCCTGCTTTTAAGTTGTCCAAAGGTTGGGGTGGTGTTTAATGTTTAAACCTGAAAAACATCACGAGTGCAGCTTGGCAGCAGCTTTTTTCCCCCCTTTCCTCCATTAAGCCTTTCAGATTCATCAACTTCTCCATCTCGTTTACTCAAAGAATCAGAGTCCTATCAGTGAAATCAAAGGCGATTACACAGCTCACTACTCATTTAGGATCTCTGCGGCTGCGGTAAGAATGTCACGTAGGCCGCAGCCCCAAAGTCTCTGTTTATTCAGTAAAAGTGCTCTGTAATTTATTTAAAATAATCTATTTTAACAAATAAAGAGGTCATTGAGGGAGTGCATTGCTGCAGGCAGGCTTTTAAATGCCCCTTTAAGAGGCCGACTGGCTGACAAGCTGCCGATCTGCAAACAGAGGCCTCGGAACAAGGTGACTCGCCAGAATCTGGAGAGCCAGAACGCACCATTTAGGAGCACTTGCCCTCTGTAGATCTCACTGATCAGCGTGGTGAAGCTTTATTTCCCACTTCCAGAGAGCTTGTTTGAAGAGGAGCTGTGCTCTAGCTCCTGTGGATGTTTTTGAGGGGGTAAATACGACTGCGTTGCAAGAAAACAGCTCTCTGTGACTTCCCAAAACTGGAAATAGAACTGGTCTTTCCTGCATTCCAGCACATCTCCCCACTTGCTTCAGCAGCTCAGGTGCACTGTATCTACCTTCTGTCTGCCCGCCTGACGGGATCCGACCTGAACCACAGCGCTGGTCCCATCAAAGGGCGTCAAATACATGAGGCCAGACCAACTGTAAGAGGCCCAGTTGTATAAATGGAGCCAAAGTACTTTGCTTTATTTGGACTTGTTTGGCCTTATTTGTTTGTGCACCACACAGCTTGGTACTTGGCGAGATTCTGAGCACCGTTTTTTTCCTCCCACTTTAAATATGCAACTCATTGGGGCCTGGATATATAACTACTTAATTCCACCTTCAGATATCTTATTCTGCTCCTCTGCTATTCCAGCCGACAACATCTCCACTTCACTAAAGTGAGAGACCTCACTTTAAAGTTATAAAAAGAAGTCTCACGCGGTCAAAGCCGGAATGTGAATGCATCACTGTGACTGACTTGATGAATCACTTATATTCAGTAGATGTGTGATGTCTGAGGTTTGAGGGCTAACAAAGTGGATGTATACAGAGAAGGGGAAATGATGAAGACTGATGTTTAACCAAAGTTCTCCACAAAAACAAGTACAGGCCATAGATCATGGGACTGGCATCTGGTAGGTGTGTATTGATCTTCTCTTGCCAAAGAAAGCTGGGTTTAGCGTATCATCTTATTCATCAGCAGCACAAAGTCCAGTCGAGAAACTGTAGACGGGGTTTAAGAGGTTTCTGAGAGGTCAGTCCAGTAAAATACCTTTCTTTGATGAATGGGTGAAAAAATGTGATTTTATCCTCGTAAGACTACATCTGCTGTCATTTTCCGCTATCTTCCAGCTCCTCCCGACAGATAAAGTCTGTGTTACCTTCCGAGCACATAGCAGCTCTGTCTGTGTTGGCTGACACTGTGGTTTGGGTCAGCGAGTCAGGGTTAGACTGACGGATTACTTTACTAATGATTTTGGCCCGAGACTCAGCTTGTTTTAAAAGGCCGATATTCGACGAGTCAGTTTGGGTTTCATAGATGTTTTGGATTGGTGGGGTTGAGCGTGAGGCTCCTCTTCAATGGGCCAAAATCGACTCTTGATTATTTAATGTTCTTGTTTTACAAACTGGGCCTAATCTGCAAAGCAAAGAAACAAGGAACCGGACGGGCAGGGCTAATTTTAAAAACTTCACCAGGTTCTATTTCTCACAAACAAAGCCTGCAGACGGAACCTTGGGACCCTCCCTCGTAATGCAATCTACCGCTTCACATCTGAGATGTTTGCATGCACTGTACCACCAACAGAAGATGTCCTCCATGATTGGGCCCACCCAGACTGCAGTGTTGGGAGAGAACATGCCCCTTAACTCCCAATGGGGGCAACAACGTCCTGTGTCCACATTTCCAGCAGGGCTGTCACTCACAGTAGGGGAGAAAGGGTTCTGTCCTGGGGTCAACACTTATGTTCTCCAGCTAAGAAAGCAAGGTCGGCCCTCTGAGAACAGGCAGCAGTTCAACACAGCATGCTTTGTGCTGCATCTTTACAGGCGAGAACGGAGGGAAACAGACAGTGAGGAGAGTTAAATGGAACCCAGACTAACAGGGATGTGGTGCAGGGGCGAGTGTTGTCGGTCAGAAGTCAGACATTTGGGGGAATTAAGTTTTGTTTTTCTTTGTTATCTGAAGCAGATCCTATTTGTTTTGGCCATTAGCTAGCATGTAAACCGTGATGGATGACCATGATGAAATGGTCACTTAAATCACTATTTCCAGGACTGCTCCTAATGGTCTATCTGGTGAACCGCAATAGGCGGCTTCACAACAGGACTAATGTATTAGCAATTAGCAATCAGCAGTCTTTGTGCCCACTGAGGAAACATGCTCATGTTATTTCCATCAATCTATTCAAGGTAATTCTAAGCCAAAAATGTCAGTTTTATTGGCTTTTCAGTATTAACAAAACAAAGAGATGAAATATTTAACTACTGTATCGTGATCAGAAACATCTTATGAGCCTCAAAGGAATCTTTTAAAGCAGCTTTTTTAAAGCTGTCATCTGGGAGGAAAAATTTCAACTCAACTCCAGTCTTTTAGTTGCCATAAAAATTGTTTTTAAAAGTGTTTTTGTCGTCCAGAAGTTCCCTTCTTTTTACACTTTAATCTGGCACCTCCCCCTTTTTTTCCTGAACCTGCAATGTTGACAATTTGTCACTCTTTCAATTTTCTAATTAGATTATCCAGGATTACCATGCTTAACAGGCTTTATGAGACTCTCCGAGATAAAAGAGGGGGAAGAAGAGCGAGAGGGAGGCAGGGAGGGGGCGACGGATCAGCACACAACTTGGCCAGTGTCACCTTTTAATGTAATTTGGCGCATGATGCTATGTGCTTCTTTTGGTGTAGAGTTTCTTTTAAGTGGCTAATGCTTTCGGTGGGCGAACACCCACGGGGGACAAGAGAGGTCACTGTTTGGGGTGGAACGTGTGGAGAAGGTGTGGGGGATCTTCCTGTCATTCAGCGCTCATTCCTCCGAGCCCGGGTGACCTTTGACCTTACACGTAGACAACCCAACAGCCACACCGGCTGAGCGGATCTGCAGGCTGTGCAGGAAAAGGAGAGCGCGAAGTCGAGAACTTCATAAAACAAATCATCTCCGATGCATGTTTTCTTTATGGAGGCCTGTCATTTCTCGGCACCTGTACTGATTTCTCCTCACAAACTTCTTCTTTGTGAGTTTATTCTGATATTCTGATATTGGAATATCTGCTTTATCATTAAGTTGAATTAAAACAAAATGCCTCTGATGAAAGCTCTACCGAGAAAAGAGTCCACTGGGCTCGGACCGCCAACAATGGGCCGCCACTCAGGGCTCCCTTTCACCAAATTTTCCATCTCATTTATTCACCCACTTTCTCTCCTTATATGTGCAGATGTTGTGGGAAACTTCAATCAGCCCCATGATGACACAACCTCTCCGCTTTCATGCTCCTGCTTCATCTGTCCAATGAGGCTCACACACACAGCCACACACTCCGGTGCACGTTGCCCAGCTGGCAGACATCTGTTGATAATCATTGTCCAGTCTCAGCAGAGAACCTGTGATATTTAATATTTCCTCACCACTTGAACAAATAAGCTCTAATAACTACGAGGTACTTGACCACAGGAGTAGAGGAGATGTGCACCATGAAAGGAACCGTGTGCACTTGGATCAAATCAGCGTTGTTAAACTTTCCATACGATTTTACACATGACATATCACAGCATATATAATAAGAGGAGGAAACGAAAAAAGAAACCCGCCACTCACCAGCCCCCGCGTGCCCACAGGACCACAAAAATTAAACAGTGAACTAACACTGTAAATCCCTGCTTTAAAGAAGATATAAATAGTTACATATAAATACTGAAA